>NW_016107544.1:2768105-2782941 GCF_001604975.1 Cebus imitator | reverse complement strand
AAAAAAAAAAAAAAAAAAAAAAAAAAAAAACCCTAAAATGTCTTTGCAATAAAAAGAAAATACCTCAAATTTAAGAGTACCAAAAGCGCTTTTATCATCGTATCTGGATGAGAAAGCAATAGCTATAACATGCTATTTTGAAAGTGAGAGATAAGACATTTACAGTCACAGCCATAAACAAAAACAGAAAACAATAATGGCATAACAGAGTAACAAAAAAAAAACAGGTGGAGAAAATGAAGAGATTTGTTATAGTTAAAAAAATTTACAAATGGCCAAAAATTATATTAAAATATGCTTGACACCACTAAGAAAAATATGTAAGTTATCAAGATAGTACTATTTTTTATTCATCAGACTGGTAATATTTACAAATGCCCGTAATGTCCACTTTTGACATGGCTGTGGAGAGTATAATCTCTAGGCTTTAGTGAATCATCCCTCATTGCAAGATACTACACTCAATACTTTACATATGTTATTTCCTTTATTCCCTACCATTTCCCCTCCATTCCAATCCTAAATTTCTAAATTCTAAAACAACCTTATTAGATATTATTGTGTCCTCTGGATCTCACAGATGAGGAAACTGAAGCTTCCTGGATAAGTCACTGGGGCTCTAGGGTAAGTTACTTGCCCTGCATTGCAGTGAGTAAGGAGTAGAGCTAACGTTTTAAGTTCAAATATGCTAATGGTTTATCCTATAAGGAGCACGAAGAAGAGGGAGAAAGATGGATAGAGATGTAGGCTGATTTTCTTTGTTGCCAGAGTCGTGTAGGTTCTGATAGGTTTGTTAACATTTGAGGGTAATAATAGTAGAACAAAATACTGATCCAGAACTTTCTAGATGTTGGGTAGGGAAAAAGGAAAAGGGGAACTTGAAAAGAGGAACAGAGAAAACACAGTATAGAAATGGAGAAATGGGAAATAACAGGAAAGTGTAATTTAAAGAGATCACAAAATAAGAGGACTGGAGGAAAAGGATTGGGTAACCTGAGGACTTATACCCCTTCCCTGTCCTGTCCATGGAAAGCAGAAGATTTGCAGATAAAGTAAAAAGAGAATTGCAATTATACTATTTCAAGAGACATGCTTTAGGCAGGTAATAGAAGTTTGTCAAAAATATATCTGAGAAATGAAAATTGAAAATAAAAGTGGAGGGCAGGAATATATCACACAAAGAATATTTCAAGGCAAAAAAAAAAGCACAAAACAAGATCAAGTAGAATTTTTTTATTGTATTTTTAAGAAACAGAGAAATGTTTGGAGGATATCTAACAAAACCCACATGTAGGCAGAGAAGAATGGAAAGCAAGAAGATAAAATCCCCTGGGAAACAAGCAGACATCCTTTCTTTATCAGGCAGCTGGATCACTTCATCCTTCTCTCTTTGCAGATCAAGCTCTTCTGTTTTTGTAGTGTTGAGAAGGGCTGCACATAAGTCTTGGGGTAACAAGTCCTCCTTACAAACAGCTAGCAAGGATTCCAAGAGGAATGTTTTAGACTAGTGCAAAACACATCACATGAAATTTATAAGGTTTCTGGCACTGGAGAATATTGCTGCAAAATAAATGAAGCAAAAGTCAAGGAAAATTTTTAAATATGTGCACATAAAGTAAGAATAATTGAACAGAGACATGCAAATGAAACAGCATAGCATTTGTAATTTGAGCTCGTAGACTCTGCAGATGGTCTGAATTTTAAACCACTTTCTGCTACTCACCATCTGTGTGAATTTGAGCAAGTTATATAACTCCCTTGGCCTTACCTCTCTGGTCCGTAAAATGGGCTGATTAGAATAATACCTACCTCGTGGAATTATTATGCATAATAAATGTTTTAATATTTAAATGTGTCTTAGACATAATAAATGCTATATGTAGTTGCTAAAAAATATACATTATGGTATAAAATCAGTGCCATTCCATATTTGAACTCCCAAGGGATTATTTTTGAATTGGTAAACTGATTCAAAAGCTTCTTTAGAAGAGTAAATAGGTCAGGCACAGTGACTCATGCCTGTAATCCCAGCACTTTGCGGGGCTGAGACAAGCAGATCATTTGAGATCAAGAGTTCCAGACCAGCTTGACAATCATGGTGAAACCCCATCTCTACTACAAATACAAAAAAATTAGCTGGGCATGGTGGCAGGCACCTGTAATCCCAGCTACTCTGGAGGCTGAGGCAGGAGAATCTCTTGAACCTGGGAGGCAGATGTTCCAGTGAGCCGAGATTGCACCACTGCACTCCGGCCTAGGCGACAGAGTGAGACTACATCTCAAAAAAATAAAAAATAAAAAAGAAAAGAAAAAGTAAATAAATATAGAAAATATTTTTAAAAAGAACAACAAGAGGGAGCTTGCTCTGTTATAGTGTCACAGAGATTGCAGTGTGGTATATTGAAGGAAATATATTGAAAACAGAATTTAGAATCAAAAGTCAAAGTTGACTAGGGCCAGAACTCATAAGCTCTAACCTAGGTACAAAGTTCTAGGAAACAAGTTACTGAAAAAAATTTCTAAATTGTATTCTCTGGCACAAAATGTTGGTGATATTATTAAATGTATTAAACGTGATAATTTTGTGTTTTCTGCAGAAAATACAGCCATCCAACCTACAACCTTTTCTGTAGACATACAGAAACAATCAGAAGTCTTTTTTTAAAGTTTGACAGTCAGTCTCATGGATTCATGAGTTCAGCCTATTTCCACAGACTGCTTGCTGAGCAACTTCTGGATCTCATATAATTAGAAAAAGGATAAATATAATTGAATAAATATTAAGAGAATGGGAAATGGGTAAGGAAGATTTCATTTAGTTATCATGGTCCATGGGACACAGATAAGAGGTTGATTTAAGAATTGCATGCATTTATTGTTTCCCTTTCAGCTGTGTGTTTAGGAAGTAATTACAGAACAGAAGAATTTAACACACTTACTGGCTGTAAGCAGAAAGACAGTAGTCTTTCCCACTGTCTTGTTCAGCCAAAGATAAAATCCATGAATTATAAGAATTTTGGAATAGACTTGCCTTCTACTTACACAAGATGCTCAAAAATAGACAGAATGGCAGCTATTACCAGTTAAAAATGTTTCTCTAACAATGCTGGAAAGTAGAATATACTAAAGTTCAGTAGTTACTGGTGGAGAAAGTAGTTTGTTTCATGGGAACTGTTGCAGAAATGACAAACCTGCAGGCCTTGGGAGCATAGATAATTGTTATGTGACATTTCTGTAAAGATTCTCCTGTTTTCACTTTCATGAAAGATGCTACAGTTAGTATTCACACAATGAAACTGAGATGCAGATGAAAACTCAGTTTCCTTTGTTAACCTGAAAAAAATTACATTGCTTTACTGCTGTATTTCTGGATTCAGGTTTTAAGAAGATGTAGAAGGTTTTGAAGTAGTTTCTAACCCAATTTGTATGTATTTACTTGTCATTAAAAATATATATATATATAACTTATATAGATATATTTATAAATATAGATATAAAAATTTAAATATATTTATATATAAATATATAATATATAAATATTATATATTTTAATATATAATATATAAATATACTTTAAATTTATATATCTATATTTGTAAATATATATGTTATATATATTTATGTATTTTCCACTTTGCTCCACTTTACTCTTCTCTGGGTTGGCTTCTTATCTCTGTTTAAATCATTTGTGTTGGGGTCAACTATCCCATTAGGGCCTTATATGAAAAGACCGATTGAGAAAGGCTAGATTCTCCTTGGTTTGATAGCTCCTAATGTTTTGATGTGTCCAGCCAACCATCTGCAACTACAAACTCCCTCCCGAGTAACAAGCAGGAGACAAAGAAATGGAAAACAGCAAAGAAATCACCATGTGAGCAGAAGATATTTTGGCAGCCTAGCTGAACTGAAACCAAATTCTCCTCAGAAATCAGTATAAAACAGAACTATTCACAATGAACATGAAATTAAAAGCATGATGTAGTTGTGACCCAAAAGGAATGTGAATTCTTCTCCAGAACATGCAGAGACCCATGGATAAACTGTGTTTCTAGATTTTTCCTCCAACTTTCCTGAGAGTAAGTTAGCCTCTGAAACTGTGGTTATTTTGCATGTAGAAATATAACATAAGACTATAAATAGGAATGCCAGACATTCAGGTAGAAACCATCAAATGCAGTAAGTTATTAATGAGTCATTTTGACTTTTCAAATAATTTATTTTATTTTATATGACTAAATAACCAATTAAAGAACTAAGAATTTGTATTTTTACCCCATACATAAAACATATTTGGACAAATAGCATACATTATCTAAAAGACTATTGAATAAATCCAAGAAATGTAACGTTATGTTGCTTCTTTACAGTTATGAATTGTTTCCAAAGTTATTTGAATTACTTACTCTTCTTTGTTCATTTTTAATTTTACTGCCAGAGGAATTGTAAGCATTGCAGGATGCACAATTTTCTGAGTTTTGAATTGTTTTTAACTGGCTTGAGAATATTTTCATCAAGAAAACTTAGGGAAATATTTTTATTGATCTTGTTTATTATACTAACTATATAAAAATTTTGATCTAATTTGTTGCCCAGTGTAACAAATTAGAAAAATTTGTTCTGTGAATAACAGGAATTTTATCTGACCAGGAAATGATTGACTTTTTATAACCAATTTTTAAGTTCTAAATTATACAATTTCCTATTTAGAACAATTTAAGCTAAGTTTTGTGTTATTATGGTGGGTGGTATATTTTTTCTCTGATATTTACACCAAAGCATTCAGTAGGGAAAAAAATCAGTTTTAATGCTCAGAGACAAATAACCACATTCATGACAATGAGATTATGTAATTGTTTTTATTCATAAATATTTTCTAGCACATCATTAACTCACAGAAAGAAAGAAGAGTAGTCAAGGAGTTTGATCACAGCATTGATTCTTAGTTGGAAATGTTGCAGTTTGGTTGAGTCAGGATTTCCAGGCTATCACAGCCTGCTCTGATGGCATAATTATCAGGAGCTCATCTGCATCACTGGTGAATCTCTTTGGTCACTTTTGCACAGTTTTTAAATGTAAGTCCATGCCCTCCTTTGTTCTGCTGATGAGGCGTGTCATAAAAGGAATATCGAGCAATGTCTTCCTGTCTTGTCCTCAGGTCTCAGGCTCTTGGACTCCTTCCCTCCACTCTGCCCCCACATTAACATTCTATTGCTGCTGTAAAAAAAAACAAAAACAAACAAACAAAAAACAAACAAACAAAAAAAAAAAAACACCACAAACTTAATAATGATTTAGAACAAAACAGAGTTATCATCTTACAGCTTTGGAAGTCAGAAGTGTGATGCAGGTCTCACTGGGTTAACATCAAGGGGTCGGCCAGGCTGTGTCTCTTTCTGGAGGCTGTAGGGGAGAATCTGTTTTCTTACCCTGTATAGCTTCTAGAGGCTTCTTGTATTCTTTGGTTCATGGTCTTCTTCCTCCATCTTCACAACCAGCAGCAGCAGATTGAATCCTTCTTCCACCACCTTACTCTAATCTCTCTGTCTGCCTTCCTGTTTTACTTTTTAGGACCCTTGAGATTACAAGTGGTCTGCCCAGATAATCCAGGATGATCTCCCTATTTCAAACTCAGCTGATTAGCAAACTTAATTCCATCTACTGCCTTGATTCCCCTTTGTTATGTACTGTAACATAGTCACAAATTCCAGGATTAGAATGGGACCTTATTCTGCCTATCACATTCATTTCAACTCTGCCTTGTGATATGGTTTTGCTCCGTCCCCACCCCCTTCTCATCTTGAATTCTAATTCCCATAATCCCCATGTGACATGGGAGGGACCCAGGAGGAGGTAGCTCAATCATGGAGGCAGGTTGATAGTGAACAAGTTTCATGAGATCTGATGGTATTATAAAGGGGGGTTCCCCTACACAAGTTCTCTTGCCTGCTGCCATGTAAAACATTAACTTTGCTCCTCATTTGCCTTCAGCTATGATTGTGTGGCCTCCCCAGCCATGTAGAACTGTGAGTCAATTAAATCTCTTTCCTTTATGAATTACCCAGTCTCAGGTATGTGCTTTTTTATTTTATTTATTTATTTTTTTGAGACAGAGTCTTGCACTGTTGCCTGGGCTGGAGTACAGTGGAGTGATCTTGGCTCACTGCAACCTCTGCCTCCTGGGCTCAAGTGATTCTTCTGCCTCAGCCTCCCAGGTAGCTAATTTTTTGTATTTTTAGTAGAGACGGGGTTTCACCATGTTGGCCAGGCTGGTCTTGAACTCCTGGCCTTGTGATTCGCCTGCCTTGGCCTCTCAAAGTGCTGGGATTACAAGTGTGAGCTGCTCGCCCTCAGGTATGTCTTTATTAGCAATGTGAGAACAGTCTAATACACCTTGGCTTTCAAACTTCAGTAACAGCACAATATTCCCTGCAATAGACCATAGATAGGCTCCATCTCCGGCACTACCCCCTTGGGGATGACTTGAATTAATTATCTTCCCACTTGAGCTGTCTCTTGAATACCAGAAGGGGTCAGCATATTTGCTCCTATCACAATTATGGTAGGATGGACCATGAACCTAGGATCCAGGAGCACCCTCATCAGTAAACCCATTGAAAGGACAATAGAAACCTTATGATTGCCACCGCTGTTCAATATAGCACCAAAAGAGGATACCATTGACGTGAAACACACAGGTCTTGTTAGTCAACTGGCCTTGTGCTCCATTGTATCAACTCTTGAACTACTACTACCTTTGAATCAATTTTTGGGTGAGTTTCCCATCCTAGAATATTGGGTTCTGTGAGCTAAGATTAGGTCTTATATTTTCTTTATCAGTTAAAACAGTTCATGGTGATAAAAGCTCTATAACTTTCAGAGCATTTTTGTTATTCTGCCTTATATATACACCATTATGTAAAAAGTTGTCGTATTTGCATTTAACCTACCTATACTATCCCGTGTACTTTAAATCATCTCTAGCTTATTTACAATACCTAATGCAATGTAAATTCTAAGTAATTGTTATACTTTATTGTTTCAGGAATAATGACAAGAAAAACAAAACTTCTACATGTTCGGTATAAACCCAGCCATCCTTTTTTTCCGAGTATTTTCTACTGGCAGTTGGTTGAATCCACAAGTGCAGAACCCACAAACGCAAATAGCTGGCTATAGCTTTTGAGCTGTGCTAACATGTAAGAGTATAAATAATTAGATTATACCCACACTACCACACTGAAATTGTCATATCTGAAATAAGTTACCTTCACTATGTTGTAGTAGGTACAGACATACCTGTACCTACTACAGACGTGTCCTGAATTCTTTGTTCTCTGCAAACAATTCTATAAAGACTTATTGGCCGGGGGCGGTGGCTCACGCCTGTAATCCCAGCTCTTTGGGAGGCCGAGGCGGGTGGATCACGAGATCAAGAGATGGAGACCATCCTGGTCAACAGGGTGAAACCCTGTCTCTACTAAAAACACAAAAATTAGCTGGGCATGGTGGTGCACACCTGTAGTCCCAGCTACTCGGGAGGCTGAAGCAGGAGAATTGCTTGAACCCAGGAGACGGAGGTTCCAGTAAGCCGAGATCGCGCCATTGCACTCCAGCCTGGGTAACGAGAGAAACTCCGTCTCAAAAAAAAAAAAATCTTATTAAAGCCTTGGCCCATGTTTTAGAAAGTGAAAGTCTGGCTGACTAGGGGATCTGTGTGCAAGCCTGAAGGCTAATCTCTCTCTCTGTAAGCCTGGGCCCTTGTGTGGATTACCCTTAAGGCCAAGGCTGAGCCCATAAGCAGGCAGGCATGGGTGATTGTCTCTCACTGAAAATGGCAGAGCGCCATTGGCTCCTACAAATAATTATCCCTATATTGATTTCAATAATGTAATATTAGAATAAGGTAGAATAAGGTATCTGTTTAAGTACCTGCAAGCTCTGTCATATCATTACTGTCCTTCATTTCACTTATAGATAAGCATACATGAACATTATATATGAATGTAATATATATATCATATATGTGGCATTTATATACGTATATACACATAAGTATACACAATTGAATACATTGCTAATATTTTCGATTATGTTACAGATTAATTAAAAATAAGAAAATGTTTTTATTATACATTCACTTATCCTTTCTTTCTCTGATGCTTTTTCTTTCTTCATGTAGACCAAATTTTTTTTTTTTTTGTGACAGGGTTTCACTCTTTTGTCCAGGCTGGAGTGCAGAGTTTCCATCAGAGTTCACTGCAGCCTCCATCTGTCAGGCCCAAGTGATCCGTTATACCTCAGCCTCCTGAGCAGCTGGGGCCTCAGGCATAAGCCGTCATGCCTCACTAATTTAAATAATTTTGTTTTTGTAGAGACAGGGTCTCCCTATGTTGCCCAGGCTGGTCTTGAACTTCTGGGCTCAAGCCATCCTCTCACCTCAGCCTCCCAAAGTGCTATAATTGCAGGCATGAACTGTGCCCAGCCTTACATCTAAATTTGTGACATATCATTTTATTTCTTTTGAAATAACTTGACACATATTTTGCAGGCAGGTCTACTGGCAACAAATTCCCTCATTTTTTGTTTGTCTGAGAAAGTACTTCTCTTTCACCTTTTGTGAATAAATACTGCAGAGTAAATTCTACTAAGAGTAGAATTCTAATTTGGTTATTTTTTTTCTCTCAACACGTTAAATACTTTATTCTCTTCTTGTTTGCATGATTTCTGAATAAAAATTAGACAAAGTTCTTATTTTTACTCCTCTATAGCAAAGATGTTTTCTTCCTCTGCCTTCTTTAAGAATTTTTTTCTTTATCTTTGATTATCTGTAATTTGAAAATGATATTTCTTGGTGCAGTTGTTTGAGCAAATATTCTGCTTGGTGCTCTCTGAACTTCCTGAATCTATGGTCTGGTGTCTAGCTATAATCTGGAGAAATTATCAGTCATTACTGTTTAAAAATATTTCTTCTGCTCCTTTCTTTCTTTTTGGTATGCCCATTAGGCATATGTTACACATTTTTAATTGCCTCACAGTTCTTAAATATTCTGCTCTGGTTTTTTTTTCAGTCTTTTTTGTTTTCTTTTCAGTTTGGGATTTTTTTCTCAGCTATGTGTAGTCTACTAATAAGCTTATCAAAGATCAAAGGCATTCTTCACTTCTGTGATAGCATTTTTTTAGTATTAGGCATTTATTTTTGGTTCTCTCTTAGAATTTTTATCTCACTGCTTGCCTTGTTCGTCTGTTCTTGCATGATGCAACATTATAATAAGTGTATATTTTGTCTCTGACCGCTAGTTTTGGCACAAAGCTCCTGAAATTTTTGTAATTTCCTGAGTCATAGGGGTGATGGGAACAGTGTTTGCTGTGATATTTGGTCCCTGTTCCTGACACAGAGCTTCTAAGACCAGGAATGTATGAAGTGAGGGGAGTGTTTTTGTGTTAATGTGAGGTCTGATGGCTGAAATCCCCTAGATTGTTTCAGGATAGTTCTGGCTGCCTGGGAATCGACCATGTGATTAGAAGGTTTCGGCCCCCTCAATTCCCAGATGTGCAGGGAGAGGAGAGGAGCTGGAGTTCAAATTAATCACCAATGGCCAATGATTTTATTAATCATGCCCATGTAATGAAGCCTTCACAAAAACCCTAACTGAAGGAGTCTGGGTAACTTCTGGGTTGGTGAACATATCAAGGTGCTGAGAAGGTGGTACCCCCAGAGTTAATGGAAGCTCGGCGTCCTGGCCTATATACCTTGCCCTATGCATATTTTTTATTTGGCTGTTCCTGAGTTTTAAACTTTGTAATAAACTCGTAATAGCAAGTAGAGTTTTTCTGGGTTCTGTGAGCCACTCTAGCAAATTATCAAACCCAAGGAGTGGATTGTGGGAACCCCTAATATATAGCCAATCAGTCAGAAGTACAGAAGACCCAGGTTTGTGACTGGCATCTGCAGTGGAAGGCAGTCTTTTGGGACTGAGTCTTTAATCTGTGGGATCTGCTGTAACTCCAAGTAGACAGTGTCAGAATTGAAGTGAATTGAATTTTAAGTCACCCAATTGGTGTCCACAGAGAAGTGAAGAATTTCTTGGCAGAAAAAACCCACACACTTGTTATCAGAAGTGTTTTATGCAGAGAAACAGATGTGGGTTTCCCCCCTGCCCCCCGCCGCCCTGCATTTTACATGTTGTCTACTTTATCCATTGAAGCCCTTAGTATTTTAATCATAGTTGCTTCAAATTCCTAGTCTAATAATTGCAACATTTCTGCCATATCTGAGTCTGATTCTAACACTTCCTCTCCTTATAGTGTTCTTTTTTTTTTGCCTTCTAGTATGTGTTATAATTTTTTCTATTTTTTTTGAGACAGGGTCTTACTCTGTCACCCAGGCTGGAGTACAGTAGCATGGTCATGGCTCACTGCAGCCTCAATCTTGCTGGGTTCAAGCAATCTTTTGCCTTGGCCTCCCAAGTAGCTGGTAGCTGGAACTACAGGCACCATGCCTAGCTAATTTTTTGATTTTTTAAAAAATAAAGATGGGGTCTCACTTTGTTGCCCAGGCCAGTCTCTAACTCCTGGCTTCAAGCGATCCTCCTGGCTCAGCCTCCCAAAGTGCTGAGATTACAGGCGTAAGCCACTGTGCGCAGCCTGTAATTATTTTTTGGTGGCTAGACATGACTTCCTGGGTAAAAGTTAAACAATCTCTTAAGTTTGTGGCAAACAAAATAATTGATTCAAACAAAGCTCCCATCTTGTTTTGATTACTTATTTTCTTTAATTTCCAATTCCCACTTTTCACCCAAACTCCATTCTTATTTCCCACTTCCAAAGATAACCTTTTTATTGCGTTAGAAATGGTGATCCTTTAGTTCTTGGATATTTTTGGAAAATGTGTATCGCGTGAATTGATATCAATGATATTGTGACCTAATGCTCAACCTTTCTCTTTCTTTCTTTCTTCCTTTGAACTGGAGCTATATTTTTAAGATCTCCTCACGTGGATGGGTGTATGCCAATCCAATGTGCCTGAATCCTACATAGCAACCTTTGGACTGTATCCATAAAAATTTGCTTTATAGCACCATGCCACAATAATCTACCTTATGAAGAACATCCTTGAACTGCTCCTCTCATGAACTCATGTGAGAATTTCCTTGGGCTGCATACACAGGAGCAGAATTGACTGATGGTAGGATATTTCTAAGTAGTAATGAATGAGTAATGAATCACACGTGTAACTGGGTAAGTTTGTACCCCCAACAGCAGGGCAGAAAGTTCCTTTCTCCCCATTAGACAATTTAACAACACCCACAGTTGAGGAGCTAGCAACAATTGACACTATTCACTCTTCTGATTTTTCTCAGTCCAGTGATGGAGAAATGATATCTGATAGTTGTTTTAATTCTTATTTCTTTCAATATTGAGTTTAAACATTGCCTCATATTTTATTTTAGCCTTTTGGCTTTCTTCTTCTCCAGGCATGCAACTGGACACAGCTGTTAAACAATGTTTCTTTTATGTTTGATTGCACAATGTTTTCTACTTCAGACCTTCACATTTACTTCCTCTTTTTCCGTCTTTTTAAAGGAAACAGGTCAAAATGAGCAAGAGATGCATGAGCGTGGGTGAGCAAACATAGGCTCCTCTCTGCAAGAACTGTTTCAAAAAATGGAGGATGAGGAGACAGACCTTGTTGGTATGATTCGGAGTCTATGTGTTCTCATATTTAGAGGATGAAAAAGTACTTTCTCAGGCAACATAAACACTTTATTTTCATTATTTAATACTGTGCATATGTGTATTCAAATTAACAAGCTAGATTTTTTTTTTTTCAAATTCTGGGCTTTGCTGTTTTATCAATTAAAATTTATTTTTCCAAATTAAAATATGTATTATTGCTTTATGTCCTACTAGAGGCATTTTTAAAGAATTCAAATGCAGAAATACTTGAAAAATAAAGACACATCTTTATACAGCAGAGATAACAATTCTTAACTTCTGAGCCCATTTGAATCTCATGAAGGCATAGGTATAGAAGTTCAGGGCCAAAGTAAAAATCAGGCAGGGAATCCAAAATTTAAGAAACAATCAGAAGACAAATTGTAGCACCTCTACACAATGTCACTATAGACACAGACAATGTCAGGTTGAAAGAAATAATGGTCATGTAAACTGATGATACCTTCTCATATCATTTGAAGTTTTCTTGGGGACATAGAATCTCCATGATGAAAGAGCACAGAGACCATTCAGGTAACTTTTATAGAAGAAAAAATATATATTTTTGTTGCTATCATAAGAGTAGCCACAGGGGACATACCTGATTGCAGAGGTGCAACTACACAAACATATAAAACCACAACATATACCTTTAATTTCTGAACATAAAGGATATGCATATTTATTAAATGAAACTTATGTACTTAAGTACATTGTTTTATTAAAAAATATATTTACTATTATTTCTAAGTTACGCCTAAAAAACACCTGAACAAAATGATCTTACTCTTTTGCTCCCATTTTCTTAAAGTTTAGTGCTTTCTTGACATAAGCAACAGAAGAGCCAACCAAGCTCAAGAAGAGAATTCTTGACTAATGGAAAGAATTATAAAATATAATGAAAACTCCATGAGAACCGGACTTAAAAACATTTGATGCGGGGCGTGGCAGCTCACACCTGTAATCCCAGCATTTTGGGAGGCCAAGGCAGGCGGATCATGAGGTCAAGAGATTGAAACCATCCTGGCCAACATGGTGAAACCCCGTCTCTACTAAAAAATACAAAAATTAGCTGGGCGTGGTGGTGCGCACCTGTAGTCCCAACTACTCGGGAAGCTGAGGCAGGAGAATTGCTTGAACCTGGAAGGCAGAGGTTGCAGTGAGCCGAGATCATGCCACTGCACTGTAGCCTGGTGCCTGGTGATGGAGTGAGACTGCTTCTCAGAAAAAAAAAAAAAAAATTCGTAAAGTAATTCTGCTATATTCTCTTTGGGTATACTCTGCAAATCTCAACTGAGAAGACTTACCATCCACTATGTTATCATGGACTTTGCATTTTGAAACATTTGAAATTTTGTTTTTTTCCTGTAGCCAAGATTGTATTATTCCATAATAAAGGGTGTGTTCTTCTAAAGCTCATTGTCAAGCAGTGAATGAAAAATGAAGTGTGAAGGTGCAGTATTCTGGGAGAAAGGCTTTGTAGCTTTTCAAGCTGCCATTCATGCTGCTATCATAGACATGAGTATAAAGTTAAAGGAATCTAACTGCATTAAATTTGAATTTTGATAGATGGCGATTTAATGGATTATTCTATTCTGTCATTTATTCACTTCATTAATGAGGCAAAATATACTGAACAACTTCCATATTCAAACCATTGTACTCAGTACTGGGGATCAGAAAACAAGTAGAACACAGCACTTTTCTCCAGGGACATTGGTACTGGGGGAGATAGAAACATGGATATGTAGTCATAATAAGAGTTTAGATTCTATCATTGATTTTATTTTTAGCTTTTTTTTTCTTTAGAGACAAAGTTTTACTCTGTTGCCCAGGCTGGAGAACAGTAGCTTTTCGCAGACATGATTATAATTCACTGCAGCCTCAAACTCCTGGGCTCAAGTGATCCTCCCACCTCAGCCTCCCTAGTTCATTCTTAATTTGGCTCTCTTTAAGTCTGTTCTTGGTATATAGGAATGCTTGTGATTTCTGCACATTGATTTTGTACCCTGAGACTTTGCTGAAGTTGCTTATCAGTTTCAGGAGATTTTGGGCTGAGACAGTGGGCCTTCTAAATATACAACCATGTTGTCTGCAAATAGAGACTACTTGACTTCCTCCTTTCCTAATTGAATACACTTTATTTTTTTTTCTTGCCTGATTGCTCTGGCTAGAACTTCCAATACTATATTGAATAGGAGTGGTGAGAGAGGGCCTCCTTGTCTAGTGCCAGATTTCAAAGGGAATTCTTCCAGCTTTTGCCTGTTCAGTATGATATTGGATGTAGTTTTGTCATAAATAGCTATTATTATTTTATGATACATTCCGTTGATATCTAGTTTATTGAGAGTTTTTAGCATGAAGGGCTGTTGAATTTTGTCAAAGGCCTTCTCTGCATCTATTGAGATAGTCATGTGATTTTTGTCTTTGGTTCTGTTTATATGATTGATTATGTTTATAGGCTTGCGTATGTTGAACCAGCCTTGCATCCCTGGGATGAAGCCTACTTGATCGTGATGAGTAAGCTTTTTGATGTGCTGTTGCATTCGGTTTGCCAGTATTTTATTGAAGATTTTTGAGTCGATGTTCATCATGGATATTGGCCTGAAGTTTTCTTTTCTTGTTGAGTCTCTGCCTGGTTTTGGTATCAGGATGATGTGGGTCTCACAGAATGAGTTAGGGTGGATTCCCTCTTTTTGTATTGTTTGGCATAGTTTCAGAATGAATGGAACCAGCTCCTCCTTGTATGCCTGGTAGAATTTGGCTGTGAACCCCTCTGGACCTGGACTTTTTTTGGTTGGTAAGCTGATTGCCGCCTCAACATCAGACCTTGTTGTTGGTCTGTTTAGGGTTTCAACTTCTTCCCGGTTTAGTCTTGGTAGAGTACAAGTGTCCAGGAATTTATCCATTTCTTCCAGGTTTACTGGTTTATGTGCATAGAGCTTACTTTACTGGTTTTTGTGCATCAGAGATTACTTTGTAGTAATCTCTGATGGTAGTTTGTATTTCTGCGGAATCAGTGGTGATATCCCCTTTATCATTTTTTATTGCATGTATTTGATTCTTCTCTCTTTTCTTTTTTATTAGTCTGGCTAGTGGTCTGCCTATTTTGTTGATCTTT
>NW_016107544.1:2747743-2767530 GCF_001604975.1 Cebus imitator | reverse complement strand
AATAAGTGCTATATGGTGCTGAGAAGAATGTATATTCTGTTGATTTGGGGTGGAGAGTTTTGTAGATGTGTATTAGGTCTACTTGGTCCAAAGCTGAGTTTAAGTCCTGAGTATCCTTGTTAGTCTTCTGTCTCATTATCTGTCTAATATTGCCAGTGGGGTGTTAAAGTCTCCCACTATTATTGTGTGCGAGTCTGAGTCTCTTTGTAGATCTCTAAGAACTTGCTTTATGAATCTGGGTGCTCATGTATTGGGTGCATATATATTTAGGATAGTTATCTCTTCTTATTACCTTGATCCCTTTACCATTATGTATGGCCTTCTTTGTGTCTTTTGATCTTTGTGATTTAAAGTCTGTTTTATCAGAGACTAGGATTGCAACCTCTGCTTTTATTTTTGCTTTCTATTTGTCAGTAAATATTTCTCCATCCCTTTATTTTTAGCCTATGTGTGTCTTTGCACGTGAAATGGGTCTTTTGAATACAGCATACTGATGGATCTTGACTCTTTATCCTATTTGGCAAATTGGACACTGGTGTCTGTGTCTTTTAATTGGGGCACTTAGCCCCTTTATATTTAAGGTTAATATTGTTATGTGTGAATTTGATTCTGTCATCATGATGCTAGCTGGTTATTTTGCACATTAGTTGGTGCAGTTTCTTCATAGTGTTGTTGGTCATTATATTTTGGCATGTTCCTGCAGTGGATGGGACTGGTTTTTTCTTTCTATATTTAGTGCTTCCTTCAGGAACTTTTGTAAGGCAGGCTTGGTGGTGACAAAATCCCTCAGCATTTGCTTGTCTGTAGATTTTATTTCTCCTTCACTTATGAAGCTTAGTTTGGCTGGATATTTTTACATTTTTAAATGCTTGGGAAAAAATTCAATGAACAATAATATTTTGTGGCATGTGAAAATTTATATGCAATTCAAATTTTATTGTCCATAAATATATTTTATTGAAACACAGCCACACATCACTCACATATTGTTTATGACTGTGTTTATGATACAATGGCAATGGAAACTGTATGGGATGCAAAGCTGAAAATATTCACAATGTGGCTATTTAGAAAAAAAATTTGCTGAACCCTGCTTCATTATCTACTTTTTGTCCGTATGGTTTACACAATAACTTTACTGAAGAAACTTGTCCAGAGCTGACAAATCATCATAGATGTCTTCCCAGAAAAGCTATCCTTGAAAACCTCTCCCGGTGATGTCCATCTTATCACACAGCTTTATTTATTTGCAATTTAGCTATCTATTTTGCCTCTCTTTTTATTGCCTACCTTCTCCTGTATTGTGTAAGCTTGAGGTTAGAAGATAAGTTAGCTATTGCATTTTCTTAACTCTCGATATAAATTATGAGCTTCACAAATCATTTGCTAAATAAATGAATCAAGGAAGTGATGAAGTAACAACACTCTGACTGCTTTGTTTTTCTGCTAGGCTTTCCTGGGGTTTGATGTATGCTACCTTCATCCTTATCATGGCCACTGCAATGGCTCTTATTGTAAAATCTGCACAAGTTGTCATCCTGACTGGTTTTGTGTTGGTATTCACCCTCTTTCTCCTCTATAGCCTGTCTTTGGTGAGTTGGTGAATTTCATATCAATCTTTCTTTCTTTCTCTCCCTCTGCTGTCAATCATTTATCACTAATTCTGATCTCACCTCTTTTGTTTTCTTTGTAGTATTTGCATAAGACAGTGTCTAGAGGTGGAAAACTGATAAAATATACTTTTATAATATAAAATTCCTTTTTTGTGTGCTATTGATGGTTCTCAGAGAATTATATACCAGCTGAAGTTTTCTCTTTTCTTAGATAACTTTAGCTTTCCTGATGAGTGTGTGAATAAAGAAGGCTTTCCTCATGGGCTTGATTGTATTTCTCCTTGTTGTCTTTTGGTGCATTTTTGGAATGGCGTTTGTGTCTTCTTAGCCCCTTTGCCTTCACTGTTGGAATGGCCCAGGTAAGCGTTAAGGTAATGATTTCATTTTTTACAAACAATTCTACAAAGATTCCCTCTTAATAATCCACGCAACATGCTCTGAGCATTCCATTCTATAACTTCTGTAAAAATAAACATTTACAAGAGAGGAATGACTTTTAATTTTTCTCTCTCAGCGTAGTTTTCTCGTTAAGTCACTAAATATAGGATGATGCTCTATTATTGATGTTTCAGCTTCTATTTCTAATTGATTGTCTCCTTCCTTCCTTTTCCTTCCCTCCTTCCCTCCTTCTTTCTTTCTTTCTTTCCTTCCTTCCTTCCCTCCCTCCCTCCTTCCTTTTTCCTTCCTTCCTTCCATCCTTCCTTCTTTCTTTCTTCTTCTTCTTTTTGGAAGGAGTCTCATTCTGTTGCCCAGGCTGAGGTGCAGTGGCATGATCTTGGCTCACTGCAACCTCCACCTCCAGGGTCCAAGTGATTCTCTGCCTCTGCCTGCCAAGGAACTGGGACTACAGGTATATGACACCATGCGTGGCTAATTTTTGTATTTTCAATAGAGACAGGGTTTCACCATGTTGACCAGGCTGTCTCAAACTCCTGATCTCAGCTGATGCCCCTGCCTCGGCCTCCCAAAGTGCTGGGATTACAGGCATGAGCCACCATGCCGCCCTGATTATACTATCATTTCTATGGATAAAAAACATTTTTATCTGTGCATCTCTGGGGTTTGTCTGTCAATTCCTTGTATATACTAGGTAAGTGCTAGGGAAGAGGCAGAAAGGAAAATAGGGAAATGAAGGGAAGGAAGGACCTTCTGAATAGTTTATTCATCATTTCTGGGAGTACTGATACAGAGTAACGACTCATGGATTATTTTAAAACCTCCCAAGTAAGAAATTTCAGAATTTATCATTAGTGTTATGATATTTACTATTATTCTTGGTGCATTGACCTTATCTAATCCAAGTGGAGAAAATCACAAAGCTGCTCCATAAGAAGCAAGTCAAAGAGGGGAAAACCACACAGGGGCATAGAGTCACACTGAAGAATTTACTTCATTGTTTGGGACTGGAGCAAAGCAGAGAGAAAGAACACAAAAGTGGGACAAGAAGAAATATTTAGACCAATCTCACATTCGCACATGGTTGTAAAATCTAAATGAGCAAAAACAAATGAACTCCAATAGCACTTTATGAAATTAATAGCTAATAACCAGAGCATTTTTTTCCAGCAACAGAATTTATCACATTAAATTATTAAATAAAATTATGTCACTACTTTAAGACATATAAACTAAAATTTGATAATGTTAACTATCCATAAATATTAATAATTTTTTTCTATCTAGAAATAGAATATAAATATGAATAGAATATAAATATATCAAAATTTGAAATATAAAGGCAGAAAGTATTAAGGATTAATTTAAAGACAATATAATTATTCTATTCATTTATGAAATATAATAAAATTTTAATAGTAATTGGAACATGGTAAGAAAAATGTAAAGTTCAAATATGTAATGATAGAATATTAAGATGTTCAGTTATGCTAAATGATACTATTTTTACATTGTTGACACATCTTTTAAATGCAGGTTATTACAACTAATTGGTGGAAAGATTGGTAAAATACTAATAGCAATTTTATAAAAAACATGGATATCATAAAAAGTATGGTAATTAGAGAGACTACAGGTATATGCACTGCTTTTTAAAGGAAAACAAAATTTATTTCATTAGTTGTGACTTAATTTGAAAACTGCCCTGGGTAAGGTTTTCAAATAAGGTAGGAAATAGTTTCTGACCTTCATTATAGTAGAAGTTCTGAAAAGTGGATCTAGCCTGAGTTCCCTGGGAGAAAATGGTTTCAGAAAACCTCATGTCAATTTTGACAGGATTATTGAATTAAGTAATCAAAGAAATCAATAGATGTGGGCTTCACTTAAGCTTAGGAAATTAAAGGGCATTTCTTTATCCTTAAAGTAAGAAGGGGACACAGGTAGCTGTTAGGCAGCATTATATTTTTTATAAAATCCAACATACCATCCTAGATGATAACATGCAAAGGTAGCTGCAGAGCAATTGTGTTTACCGTGTCCAAGTGACATCTTTAATAATGACTTTAAATAATCATATTGGAAATAATAACTATTGTTTAATAATGGCAAACTCTTCCTAAAAGAGTATTAAAAACACCAAAGGATTGGGAACAAAGGAACAAGTACTCATTGCTCTTTATTTTTCTCTGTTCTTTGACATGATTTCATAAACATTGTCTTTATACCCAGAGCTTCTCCTTTTTTTTCTCATATTGTCACCTGGATCCAAATTTCTTTTTTTAACCTCTATGACTGATATTGCAAGGAGTCATTTCTCCATAAGCTTCTCTTAAAGAGAGTCATATTTTCCTGGAAATATTTCTGTGTTAGAAAAATATTATTAATAAAATAACTCAATTCTTTTTGCTTTCATTTATTTCATTCTCTTTTAAAATATTCATTTAATGCAATATGAATTCCAGAATTCACAAACATTTTATATGGATTGGCATTTATCTTTTCTGTACAAATTTCCTTATTTCTTCATTTTAGAACATCAGTCTGTAGAAAAGGGAAGGGAAGATTTTTAGATCCTAGAGGTCTGGCTTTGACACACTTCCAGGATCTGAGACCCTGGTCAAGAGCTTTAGGTTCTTTGATGGTCACTGGCCTTACATTTAAAGGGTCAATAATTATGGCATGCCCACTGACCTTATCTTTACAAGAATAAAAGGAGAAAGAGAGTGTGAAAATGCTTTGCCGTCTATTACGAGCTACACAAGTGCAAAGTGCTAATATTATCCTTCTCTTTCCTATCTTTTTATTATATGCTTCAAATTTTTTTACTTTAAAATATTCTTTATTTTTATCTGAGTAATCTCTTTTACTAGTCTTTCAAAATATGCATATAGAAGTTTAATACACACTAATTTTTACTCTGCTTTCCTTTCTTGCATTTGAAACAATCATTAGTTAACTGAATTTGCACTGATCTAACTAGAATGTCATTTTGCTCGAAAAATACATATAAGCTATTTTTCTAAATGAATATGAAGTTTTATAGAGTGATTAAAGTTTGCTTTAACAAGAAATGAGCTGTCTCTCAAAAAACAATGTAAGTTACCTAAAAGTAAACTCAGAAAATGTGCTTAATCAATTTTCTTTATTGTTTAGTGAAAATTTCTGTAGCTCATTCATAATTTGCTTTCCTCTGTCATTTCTAGTTTTTTGTGGTTCTTTTAATATCCTATTTGTGCTAAGATTAATGATGATCAAAAGCTGTGTTTATATTAATAAGAATTACCACCAGGAAGCACTTCACTTTGCTCTATCATTAATGCACATTTGCCCCATTTCTTTCATTCTTAAGAAGTTGCACCTAAGTTCGCTGTCTCCTCTAGGTTCCCTGGGAAGCCTTACATTGTAGAATCACTAGATGCTTATTGGCTTGATAAAATACTGACGGTGCAATGACCCACACCTGTTTCTAAGCATAGCCAGCAGCTCTGGGAAACACATTCTTTGAGTATCTGACCAAACTGAAGTGAAAGTTGTTATTTTGCTTTTATTATTATTTGTAATGAAGACATAATAATGGTATATATTTGTGGAATACAGTGTAATATTCTGATACATGTGTACAATGTATAATGATCAGAGTAATTTGCATATCTGTCACCTCAAACATTTATCATTTCTTTGTGTTGGAGACATTTAAAATCTGTTCTTCTAGGCATTTGAAAACATACAATACATTTTGTTATTTATAGTCCCCTACAGTGGTATAGGACAAGTTTGTTAAGTCCATAATAAATCAGATGAGATTTGTAATCAGGATTGCATTAAATTTATAGATTAATTTGGGGGAAATTACCATCTTAATAGTATTATGTTTTTCTAAGTTGATCTCATAAATGTAGAGAGCTGAATAGTGATTCCAGAGGCAGGTAAGGGTGGAGGGAAGTGTACCCAAAGGTTGGTTAGATGACACCAGGCTGGGTGTGGTGGTTCATGCCTTTAATCTCAGCACTTTGGGAGGCCAAGGCAGACAGATCACTTGAGGTCGGGAGTTTGTGACCAGCCTGGGCAACATGGTGAAACCTTATCTCTACTAAAAATGCAAAAATTAGCCAGGCGTGGTGGCAGGCGCCTGTAATCCCAGCTCCTTGGGAGGCTGAGGCAGGAGAATAGTCCATGTCATGTTTTCAAGAACTTGTGTTATGACAATCATTACAATAATGTGACTTATAGTAGTCACAATAGCAGAATCCACTCATTAGTTTTCACAGTGTGATAATGAAAAATATGACTTACATCAAGACAGTAAGAATAGTACAACATTTTAAAGTAAGTCTTGCTTATTCCAACCTAAAGAGTTTTTAAATGAAATCAACTAGAGGACCATTTCTTAGACCCATTGGAAGCAAAGAAGACATACTCCACAGTCTGAAATTAACTTTTACATGATACCCAAAGGAGCACCAGGTAGAATGGTTGTAAGGACATAGAATAGGGAAGGTTCACCTGAATATACTAACTGTTCATTTTGCCAATTTCTCCTGACTCCATGGATTATTTAGGAACTTCAGAATCTGACATTGTATTCCTGGCACTGCTAATAGTAAGAAGACATTTTTTTCAACATTCTTGCTCGTGAGGGAACACAATCTTTGTATGTTTTGAGTTTCTCTGAACTGCATCAAATAAAGAATTTTAGGCATTTGAAGCAAAGCACACACGAGCGTGTGTACAAACAAATGCGCGTGTGCGTGTGCACACACACACACACGCGATGGCTTTTGACCTGGACCCCTATCTTCTTTTTTTTTTTGAGACAGAGTTTTGCTCTTGTTGTCCAGGCTAGAGTGCAATGATGTGATCTTGGCTCACCGCAACCTCCACCTCCCAGGTTCAAGTGATTCTCCTGCCTCAGCCTCCCAAGTAGCTGAGTTTATGGGCATGCACCACCATGGCTGGCTAATTTTGTATTTTTAGTAGAGACAGGGTTTCTCCATGTTGGTCAGGCTGGTCTCAAACTCCCAACCTCAGGTGATCCACCCACCTCGGCCTCCCAGAATGCTGGGATTACAGGTGTGAGCCAAGGCGCCTGGCCCTGGACCCCTATCTTTACAACAATCATCTGTCATGGGTAGTACTGGTTTCACTTGCTACTACTATATTTCTATTAGGCTCTCTCTGAATAGCAGTGAAGCTAACTTTGACAGTTTCAAAGAGTATTACATAAATTGTCTTTCAGCCTTGTAAAAATGAATGTTATCAAATCGAATTTTTATATAATCAAACTCCTTAAATCAATTCCAATATTGAAATCATTGAATTTATAGCGATACTAAGTTTGATTGTCTTTCTTTTTTCCTAGCCTTACCTTCATTTTCTCATTTTCCTTTTCATTCTGTGATGCCTGGAAATGAACTGCAGGAAGAAATCAATAAGAATCCGGTATTCAGGTTGATTAAATCAAATCAAATTTCAAGTTTCATTTTGATATTCATTCTTTAAGGACTTTTTAAATACCCTGAATTAATTAAGTAAAAGGCACTTCACAGGATGGTTTTTAAAGACTGTAGTATACAAAATTTATAACCCATAGCATAGGAATATATACTGAGCTTACAAGCTAGAGAGAAAACCACACTAGCACACATCAGACACTGGAAAATTAAGGCAGACCATAATTTCACTGTAGAGGAAAGGCAGAATCTCTAAAATAATAGGTAAATATAGATGAGCATCGGAAAAGTTAAGCCAACCCAGAAAGGAAGAGTAGTCTGTGCAATAAGACCAAGGATGAGATGAAGGGAACAGGAGCTCCCTTGTAGGCTTGTGTTGGGTGATAATGAAAGTGAGGCTAGATATTGAAGAGTCTTAAAACAGAAAAGAATAGGGAGGATTTTGCAGATTACATAATGAGAAACCAAGACACCAATGTGTCTTGAACACTTGGCCTACCATACAAAATATAAACCAAGCTTAAGTCTAACATTTGTGGTAGCAGAGAAGAGGGACAAGATGACAACCACATTTAAGGAAACCAGCAGACAACAGAAATGTCAGAGCATGGCACGAGGGAGAAATAAAAGAATGAGGAGGAATCAACGGTGGAATGATGAAAGCAAGAACTAGATCTGTAGTAGAGAGGAAAGAGTGATTCTGTCACACATTCCCAAGAAATGACTGTGGTCAGTAACTGATTAGACTTTGATATAGTGATTGAATATCCTGGATTTTCTGGAATATACCCTTGATTCCAAATCTTTGGACACATTGTTCTCACAAAGACCTCAGAGTTCCAAAATATCTGTTGTCAAAACTACAGTTCCTAGATTCCTTTCTTCATGCAACTCTGCCTCAAAATCCTTTGCCAGAGGGTGTATATGACTTTCTTCTTTGAAAGAAAACTGTCACCCTAGACGAGGAGGATTAAGCTTACGTTAAAAAGCAAAGATGATGTAAGGGTATCACAACTCGACTCATTGATGGAAACTAGGCTGTTTGAAAGGCAGATGGTGCAAGTAGAAGAATAGAGAGAATGCTACCATTTTTTTGAGTAGATTCATTCTTTATTACTTAGTTCAGGATTTCTCAATCTTGACATTATGATCTTGATAACTTTTGTTGTGGGGAGCTGTTCTGTGCATGGTGGGATGTTTGGCAGCACCCTTGGCCTTTACTTACTAGATGCCAGTAATACTGTTTTCCCAAAGCATACACACATGAATTGTGACAACCAAATGTGTCTCCAGACACTATTGAATATCCCCTGGGAGGAAGATTCCCCTGGCTGAGAACCACTGCCTTATTGCAAGAAAAATCCTATAATTATAACTATCACTGGCAAAACAGAATTCTCCACAAGTATCTATTCCTTTGAATGTTTGGATCAATGAATGACGCCAAGTGAAAGACACTCAAATAAGCAATCTTGAATGCAATCATGGTGATGGAATTGGTAATAAAGTCTAAACTGCAATGGACAACAATGGAGTGTCTGACTTTTAAAGTGGGTTTATACCATCTTTTCTCCAGAACTAAGTGATTGCTGATTTGCATTTTTGGACTTAGCAGCTGTGTGCGTAAAGAGAAGGGCATCACTGAAGTACATGCTTACATGCACATACATATATGTAACATTTGGGATAGAAACTGAGAATGAACTTATTTCGTGTAGGTGATTTTGAAAGGGAGCAGCAGAGGGAACACCCTGGGCTTCCTGGGGTACTGCCCTCAGGAGAACGCACTGTGCCAACCTGACAGTGAGGCAGCACCTGGAGGTGTACGCCGCCGTGAAAGGGCTCAGGAAAGGGGATGTGATGATCACCATCACAGGGTACCTGGGGCTGGGGGGAATCCCCTTCTTTGCTGAGGGGATGTTATAGTAATGGCATACACACAAAATGAAGACAGGAGGGTTCTGACTGATGACCCCATGATTGTGGGAGAAAATTTGGTCATCTAGAACTCCATTCAGTGTTGTTTTCTCTCACTTTGAGCCTGGAGAGAAAAAAGTTTATTGATTATTCTTTTTTTTTTTTTTTTTTTTTTTTGACGGATTCTGGCTCTGCCACCCAGGCTGGAGTGCTTACTGCAAGCTCTGCCTCTTGGGTTAAGTGATTCTCATGCCTCAGCCTCCCAAGTAGCTGGGATTACAGGCATCTGCCATCATGCCTGGCTAATTTTTGTATTTTTATAGAGACGGGGTTTCTGCATGTTGGCCAGGCTCGTCTTCTTGATCTCAGGTAATCTGCCCACCTTGGCCTCCCAAAGTGCTGGATTACAAGTGTGAACCATCATGCCCAGCCTGACTCGTATTTACTTTTGTTGGATATTTTTGAGACGGAGTCTCGCTCTGTCACCAGGCTGGAGAGCAATGGTGCAATCTTGGCTTATTGCAACCTTCGCCTCCCGGGTTCAAGCGATTCTCCTGCCTCAGCCTCCTGAGTAGCTGGGACTACAGGCATGTGCCACCATACCTAGCTAATTTTTGTATTTTTAGTAGAGTCAGGGTTTCACCATATTGGCCAGGACAGTCTCAATCTCTTGACCTCGTGATTTGCTTACTTCAGCCTCCTAAAGTGCTGGGATTACAGGCGTGAGCCACCGTATCTGGCCCAGCCTGATTATTCTTAATATGGAAAGACATCATTGAAAATATGAGTTGATGACCATGAAAAGTTCATAACATACCCTGGATGGCTTAAATTTTATGACCACTCTTACTACTCTTAAACATCTCCCCCATCGTTGTGTTTCTCCTGATTTGCTTATTCTCCCATGTACATTCGCCAGTGTTGGGTCATGTGAATTGACTCTGTTTCCTTCAGGTTAGTGGATGCGCTCAAGCTGCAGGACCAGCTGAAGGCTCCCGTGAAGACCTTGTCAGAGGGAATAAAGAGAAAGGTACGGGCAGGGCTTGTTGTTGCTCTGCAAGTGCCATAGATGGGAGCCAGACGGGCTGTTCCTCTCGTTGCAGCTGTGCTTCGTGCTGAGCATCCTGGGGAACCCATCAGTGGTGCTTCTGGATGAGCCGTCGACTGGAATGGACCCTGAGAGGCAGCAGCAAATGTGGTGAGCTGCTATAATGAGCAACCTCTATATGACTATATTGATCTATGTGACAACTGGCCTGCAAAATCATTCACTCAGAAAGGGAAAGACACCCACAATATCAGGAAAAGCAATATATTTTAGGAAAAAAAGGATCTGACTTCAAATCACAGCCAGCTTTTTTTGAGATGAAAAAGCTATATTATCTCACCCTAATAGTTGCTCGAATAATTTTTGTGTCTGTGCCTACATGAAACATTTTCATACAGTCAAATCAATCTATAATTAAAATTTAAATCTTTCTGCAACATCACCTGATGTACAATTCTTATGGAGAAAAAAAAGAAACATTCTAAGTCTTCAATATATTTTTTAGTTGTTTTAGGAAATTTCTGAGTTCTGTCATTTTGTACCTATAGGGTATATGTCATCATTATCAATCTTTTTAATAAATTCTCCTAATTTTATTTCTTCCCACTGCATTCTCATAAATATTCCTGAACTCAGTATTTTTATAAACAGCATTTTACCCAATATCGTTTTCTATGTTCTGAATTATATACTCTAACCAATAGTTTCGTTATTTCCATGCCTGTCACCCCTACACACACTCCTTCTTTGTCTAGTCTGAATTCGCTACATGTTTCATCGGTGCGTCAATGGAAACTTCTTTTAAAAAATTCCAAATACCTTGAGCATTCCCATGAGTTTACGTTTTCCCTTGACTTAACTTTAGGCAGGCAATTCGGGCCACCTTTAGAAACATGGAGAGGGGCGCCCTCCTGACCACCCACTACATGGCAGAGGCCGAGACAGTGTGTGACCGAGTGGCCATCATGGTGTTGAGAAGGCTGTCAAAACCTGCACTCAGCCCTCCAGGTTGTGTGCTGTAAAGGAAGTTTATTTCCCTGCACCAGTCTACCCATGGTGAGGATCTAGCATGGTTGCTCCCATCTCTACGTGGCCTTACCCCGGCCTCCAGAAGCTGAACATCACAAGTCATACATTCTTCTGTTTTCTTGCTTGACCTTATCCTTCTCTTACCTTCAGATGTATTGGTTCCATCCAACACCTGAAAAGCAAATTTGGCAAAGTTTACCTGCTGGAAATGAAGGTGAAGAACCTGGCACAAGTGGAGTCCCTCCATGAAGAGATCCTGAGGCTTTTCCCTCAGGCTGCTCAGCAGGAAAGGTAGACACAGGTGTTTTGTTTTATCACAGTCCTTGGCTTATGTTTCTGTACTTCTATTACGATGACAGAATAAGAGCTTTAACTCTCATTCTTTAACTCTATGGTAATTGTGAGTACTTTACTTAGAGAAAGTAATTCCAAGGGCTCCCACCAGAGGAAATAAGAGAACAAAGTTCTGATTTGAAAGCTGACTCTTGTAAGAGAATCCGTATTCATGGGGGTTCTAATATGTGCCAGATACTGATGCATGCACTCACTTAGGTCATTTCAGGATTTCCTTCCAGAGGGTAAAGGCATCCCTCATTAAAGGAGATCACCTGCATAAAGCCCATGCCAGCGTGCCAGGCATCAGTCAAAGCTCAGTGAAAGGTGTCTCTTAACATTTCTATATATTATTATCAGTATAAGCAACTGAGACTCAGAGTGGAGGAGGCAGGAGTAGAATCTAGTTATTTTGACTGAAATGCTACCCTCTTCTCACTAAAAAGAAGGATAAGTAGTTCTGCTTCTTCCCTTCATAAGGCATAGGGGCTATTAATTTCCTTTCCTTTGTCTTTCATTCCTCCTCTTAGTAAATTGACTTCTGTTGATCAAAGAGCACTTACATCTCTCTAGCACCATATAGATGTGTATATTTAAACAAATTGTTGATGATATTGTTGTTCCTTTCTTATTTTTTGAGACAGGGTCTCACTCTCTATTTGAATAGATATTTCTATGGAAAAGATACACAAATGGCCAGTAAGCACATAAAAGAGGATCAATAAAAAGATCTGATATCTATAATGTCCTGTTATAGACTGTACAAAAAGTATGCCTAACCAGGATCAAATATCAACTGGAACCAGAAATTCAAAATTTGGTATTCAGGTCAGTTAAAGAGAGAAGACAGATAGTCAGTCACCTTTGGATATGGTAGTTAAAGAATCCCTGTAGTTTCACTGGCAGGGAGACCATCCTGAATTCTAATGCTCTGCCTTCAGTCTGGGCTCCTGATTTGTATCTCTTTCTCCTCCATGGAAATTGCTGGTGAAGCAAAACTATGTGTGTAAATCTACATCTGCCATAAGCTGCTTGTCCAAAAAAGCAGCAAAGCATCTCTGTGGAATACGTCTGTATGAATTTGTAAAGAAGAGTCCCATTTCAATCAAAGACAGCAGACTGTGAGGTAAGATAACACATGTGTAGTTTTTAAGACACTTTTACATTGTTGGTAGGAGTGTAAATTGGTGTAACCATTGTGGAAGACAGTGTGGCAATTCCTCAAGGATCTGGAAATAGAAATTCCATTTGACCCAGCAATCCCATTACTGGGTATATACCCAAAGGACTATAGAAAAAAATATCTATTCAAATTCTTTGTCAGCTTTAATTCAGTTTATTTTTATTATTGAATTGTAAGAGTTCTTTATATATTCTGGATACTAGATTTTTATTACATAAAATATTTGCAAATACTTTCCACAACTCTGGGTTATTTTTTAATTTTCTTTTTTTTAAATTGTACTTTAGGTTCTGGGGTACATGTGCAGACCATACAGGATTGTTGCACACATACATACATGGCAGGGTGGTTTGCTGCCTCCATCCCTCCATCACCTATATCTGGCATTTTTCCCCATGTTATCCCTCCCCCCATCCCTCCCCTAGCTCCCTTCAACAGATCCCAGTGTGTGATGCTCCCCTCCCTGTGTCCACGTGTTCTTATTGTTCAACACCCACCTGTGAGTGAGAACATATGGTGTTTGATTTTCTGTTCTTGTGTCAGTTTGCTGAGAATGATGGTTTCCAGATTCATCCGTGTCCCTACAAAGGACACAAACTCATAGTTTTTTATGGCTGCATAGTATTCCATGGTGTGTATGTGCCACATTTTCTTTGCCCAGTCTGTCATTGATGGACATTTGGGTTGGTTCCAGGTCTTTGCTATTGTAAAAGGTGCGTGCCACAGTGAACATACGCGTGCATATGTCTTTATAATAGAACGATTTATAGTCCTTTGGTTATATACCCAGTAATGGGATTGCATAATGGGATTGCTGAGTCAAATGGAATTTCTCTTTCTAGATCCTTCAGGAATCACCAGACTGTCTTCCACAATGGTTGAACTAATTTACACTCCCACCAACAGTGTAAGAGTGTTACTGTTTCTCCACATCCTCTCCAGCATCTGTTGTCTCCAGATTTTTTAATGATGGCCATTCGAACTGGGGTGACATGGTATATCAGTGTTGTTTTGATATACATTTCTCTAATGAGCAGTGATAATGAGTATTTTTCATGTGTTTGCTGGCTTCATAAATGTCTTCTTTGAAAAGTGTCTGTTCATATCCTTTGCCCACTTTCGGATGGGTTTGTTTCTTTTTTTCTTGGAAATCTGTTTTAGTTCTTTGTAGATTCTGGATATTAGCCTTTTGTCAGATGGGTAGATTGCAAAAATTTTTCTCATTCTGTTGGTTGCTGGTTCGCTCTAGTGGTGGCTTCTTTTGCTGTGCAGAAGCTCTGAAATTTAATTAGATCCCATTTGTCTATTTTGGCTTTTGATGTCATTGTTTTTGGTATTTTAATCATGAAGCCCTTGCCTATGCCTATGTCCTAAATGGTGTTGCCTAGGTTTTCTTCCAGGGTTTTTATGGTATTAGGTCTTACGTTTAAATCCTTAATCCATCTGGAGTTAATTTTAGTGTAAGGTGTCAAGAAGGGGTCCAGTTTCTGCTTTGCTAGCCAATTTTCAACAAACCCACAGCCAATATCATACTGAATGGGCAAAAACTGGAAGCATTCCCTTTGAAATCTGGCACTAGATAAGGATGCCCTCTCTCACCAGTTCTATTCAATATAGTATTGGAAGTTCTAGCCAGAGCAATCAGGCAAGAAAAAGAAATAAAGGGTATTCAGTTAGGAAAGGAGGAAGTCAAATTGTCTCTATTTACAGGTGAAATGATTAAATATTTGGAAGACCTCATTGTCTCAGCCCAAAATATCCTTTAGTTGATAAGCAACTTCAGCAAAGTCTCAAGATACAAAATCAGTGTACAGAAATCACAAGCATTCCTATACACCAATAACAGACAAACAGAAAGCCAAATCAAGAGCGAACTCCCATTCAAAATTTCTACAAAGAGAATAAAATACCTAGGAATACAACTAACAAAGTATGCAAAGGACCTCTTTAAGGAGAACTACAAATCACTGCTAATTGAAATAAGAGAAGACAGAAACAGATGGAAAAACATTCCATGCTCATGGTTAGGAAGAATCAATATCGTGAAAATTGCCATACTGCCCAAAGGAATTTATAGATTCAATGCTATCCCCATCAAACTACCAATGACCTTCTTCACAGAACTGGAAAAAAAACACTTTAAACTTCATGTGGAACCAAAAGAGAGCCCACATAGCCAAGACAATGCTAAGCAAAGAGAACAAAGCTGGAGGCATCACATTGCTGGACTTCAAACTATACTACAAGGCAACAGTAATCAAAACAGCATGGTACTGGTACCAAAACAGAGACATAGACCAATGGAACAGAACAGAGGCCTCAGAAGCAACATCACACATCTACAACCATCTGATCTTTGAATTTTAACTTTTATTTTAGATTTGGGGGCTGGTTTGTTACATGAATATATTGAGTAATGCTGAGGTTTTGGGTATAGATAATCCCATCATTCAAGTCATAAACATAGTACCTAGCAGGTACTTTTTCAGCCCACACACTCCTCTTTGCTTCCCCCTCCCTAGTAGTGCCAGTGTCTATCATTCCCATCTTTACGTCTATGTGTACTCAATGATTAGCTGCCAGTTGTAAGTGAGAATATGCAGTGTTTGGTTTTCTGTTCCTGTGTGAATTCCTTTAGGATAATGACCTCCAGCTGCATCCATGTTGCTGCAAAGGACATGATTTCGTTCTTTTTTTATGACTGTGTAGTACCATGGTGTATATATACACCAAGTTTTCTTCATCCATACCACTGTTGATGGGCATGTAGGCTGATTTCAAGTCTTTGCCATTGTGAATGGCACTGCCATGAACATACAAGTGCATGTGTCATTTTTGTAGAACAATTTATTTTCCATTGGATATATACCTAGTAAAGATGTTACTGGGTTGAATGGTAATTCTGTTACAAGGTATTTGAGAAGTCTCCAAACTGCTTTTCACTGTGACTGGTTTGCCCATATTTTGTTGAGGATTTTTATGTCTGTGTTCATCAAAAATGTTGAACTGAAGTTTTCTTTTATCATTGTGTCTTTGCCAGACCTTGGTATCAGGCTGATGCTGGGTTTGTAGAATGAGTCAGGAAGAAGATCCCTCTCCTTGATTTTTTAAAATAGTTTCAGTAGGATTGGTACCAGTTCTTTGTACATCTGATAGAATTTGGCTATGAATACATCTGATCTAGGGCCTTTATTTGGTCAGTATGATTTAATTTTGAAACTTGTTATTGGCCTGTTAAGGTTTTTACTTTCTTCCTGGTTCAATCTTGGGAAGTTGAGTGTTTCCTGGAATGTACCCATTTCCTATAGATTTTTTAATTTGTTTGCATAGAATAGTTTATAGTTGTTTCTGAGGATGTTTTATATTTCTTTGGGATTGATTGTAATGTAATCTTTATTATATCTGATGTGCTTCACCTTCCACCACAATTATAAGCTTCCTGAGGCCCTCACCAGAAGCCACACAAATGGTGCCATGTTTGTGTAACCTGCACAACCATGAACCAATTGAACCTCTTTTTTTTGTAAATTACCCAGTCTCAGGTATTCCTCTGTAGCAACACAAAAACAGTCTAATGCAAACACTAACTCCAGTTATTTTTTTGGATGGACCCCTTTCAGGTTTATGATGAAAATAAAATCAAAACCAGAAAAGAAGCATAAAAACAGGTGATTGATCTATTTAGAGTATCATCCTCAACTATATGTTTGCTTTGGCAGAAGCTTAAGCATCTGCTTTGCATTGTGTGTTATTAGGGGAAAATACTAAGATTTGGATTCCCAGATCCTTTGAAGCTAGATCAGCTTCTTTCTAACTATTTGATTCTAGAGTAAATCCTGTAACTCTACTGATTCTAGTGTCCTCTTAATTCTACTTATGTACTAGGTTATGTGGGACTTAAATAAGAAATTACAGGTGGGGTTTTTAAAAAAATTGTAAAACTCTTTACACAAATTATCTATAAAAGCAGAATGCCACAAGTAGTGTGAGGTTATACTGTGTGTGAAGTTTACTAAACAAAATACTTTTCTAACAACACTCCATATCTTCATTGATAAATAAGTCACATCCTGCTAAGTTGCTGAACTATTCCTGAGGGTAAGATCCCACATAATGAACTACTTTCATTTTAACAGATTTTTTTTTAACCATTGACACTTCCAATACTATATGGTCTGCAGAGTATACAGCTTAAATGTCAAGATATATATATATATATATATATATATATATATATATATATATATAATATATCCACTGAATGTGTTGCCATTAGAACCTAAAGAGACATCACACATGCTGACCTTTCTTCTTATTGGTTGGGGCTGCAAGATGCAGTAATTTGTCTTTCACCTTGAAGGAGATAGGCAAAGCACCCCTAGCCACTAGATCCATAAAACCTTTTCTAAAGTGAAAACCTCCAGAATCTTCACAGGATTCGTCTCCCACTTTCTTAAACATGTGTCCTACCAAAATCTCCAGCATACTAGTCACCTCTTGCTCATCTTGTGTGATCGGCATGATGCCATCAATGTGTGAATATGATGTTCTGTAGGTGTCTACATGGTCCAGAACTCTTAAGACTATATTATAACAAAAGCTAGGGGGTCAATAGAGCACTGAGGGAAAACTGTAAAGAAATAATATTACTCAACCTACCTGATTGTTTTTGATGCTCTTTTCCAATCAGGATAGAAAAGAATGCATTTGACTAATCACTGGCTAAAAATCATGTACCTGCTCTAGGAATAGACACCATGTTTGACAAAGCAACTATAATTAGGACCACTAGTTGTTTAAGCTTGAGATAGTCTAAGCATTCTCTAGAATCTTTCTGGCTTCTGCAAGGATCAGGCTGGCAAATTAAATTAAGGTGTGCTAGGCAACACTATCTTTCATCCTTATGTCATTAATGGTGGCATTAGTCTCTGCATTCCTTCTCTCCATTTGCAATACTGTTCTTGATTAAGTATCTTGGCTGGGGGGTTGTCAGAGGTGCTTACTTTCCCTTCCGCATTATGATAGTTTTTACCCTACAGGCCAAGAAACAGCATGGAAATTATTCTAACTACCAGATATATCAACAAATCTAACAGCACATTTGGTGATAGACACATAACCACTGGGTATGCCCATACGTCCAGTGAGACCACACAGAGCTGCTCATTAACCAGAACTCCGTTTATGACCTTGGCTCCATACTCTCAATCTAGCTGTAGGGCTTTAGTGACATTTTGGGTTTCCAGTTATCAATGTCCACTCTGACTCTATGCTCAACAACTCTTGACATGTCTGGGGATTTTTCTTTCTTCAATGTATAATCACCAAAGTAACAGCTGTAGGTCACTTTGAGGGAGAACTAGGGAGTATAATCATCACAGTATATACTTGCCAAGATGTTGCAGGATCTTTTCTTCTAGGGGTCTGACTAGTTTTCAATCAATAGGTTCTGTTTCTGAAAAGTAGCTTTGGACTAGGAGCTGAATAAGAGATCATGACTTTTTATTGAGGTGATGGAGACCATGCTGAGCCTTTTACTCCTCCATTTCTTCCCCTTCTGGTTATAGTTACTGAGAAGCACGCTAGTTGGCCTCCTTTCTACTTTTATATTTCACTTAAAATGAAGAAACATTAATTCTGGGTTGACCATGTCAAGTTAAGTATGTCTTTTGTAATCCTGAGAGTGATCACTAAAATAACTATACAAATAGATATAGTGAAGAAACATAACAGGTAAGCTGAAATGCAATACTAAAAAATAATTTCAAAATAACCAAAAAGAAAGCAGAAAATGGGAAATAGGAGAATTAAAACCAGAGAGAAAAGAGAGCAAATAACAAAATGACAGACCTGAATTTAAAAAATCAATAGCTATATTAAATGAAAATGATTTAAACACACCAATTAAAAGACATGTATTGTCAATAGATTTTAAAAACCAAACACATGATTCTATTATACACCATCAACAAGAAACTCACTTGAAATACAATATAGAGCTGGGTACAGTGGCATGTATCTGTAGTTTCAGCTACTCAGGAGTCTGAGATGGGAAGATTACTTGAGCCCAGGAGTTCAAGTCCAGCCTGGGCAACATAGACAGACGCCCATTTCCAAACACACTAACACGCATGCACACACACACACACACACACAACATACACACACATACACATTATGAATGTGATGTTTGGCAGGGCCAACAGAATTGAGATCATAACTGTCACTCTGAAAGCATATAGTCTGTGTGTGTGTGTGTGTGTAGATAAAAATTAAAAGATGGAAACAAAATACCATGAAAACAATAATCACGGGAAGGTAAGAATGGCTATATTACTAATATCAAGCAAAGTAGACTCTAGAACACAAAAGTTACTAGACATAAAGATTAGAATCATATAATGATGAAAGGGTCAATTCACCAAGAAGACGTAACAAATGTTGCAAAATACATCAAGCAAAACATGATAGCTTTAAAGGAAGAAGTTTAAAAGTCCAGAATTTTTGTTAAAATCTTCAACATTCAGCCGGCCGCGGTAGCTAACACCTGTAATCCCAGCACTTTGGGAGGCTGAGGCAGGCAGATTACCTGAGCTCAAGAGTTCTCAACCATCCTGGGCAACACAGTGAAACCGTGTCTCTGCTAAAATACAAAAAATTAGCTGGGCGTGGCAGCATGTACCTGTACTTCCAGCTACTTGGGAGGCTGAGGCAGGAGAATCATTTGAACCCGGGAGGCAGATGTCGCAGTGAGCTGAGATTATGCCACTGCATTTTAGCCTGGGAGACAGAGAACCCTGTCCCAGAAAAACAAAAAA
>NW_016107544.1:2744318-2747725 GCF_001604975.1 Cebus imitator | reverse complement strand
AAAAAAAAAAAAAAAAGAAAGAAAAAATCTTCAACATTCCTCTCTTAGTGATCAACAGAACTAGGAGACAGAAAATTAGGAAAAATGTAGAAAAAAAACTGAACAATATCATAAACCAACTAAATGTAATAGATATTTATATAATATTCCACTCAACACTAACAAAATATACTTTTCAAGTGCCTGTGGAATATTTGCCAAGGTATATCATATCCTGGGTCATCAAATAAGCCTTTACAAATTTGACATACAAAATATTTTTTCTGAATATAACTGAATTAAACTGGAAATCAATAACTAAAAGATAAGAAAATCTTTAGACATTTGGAAATTAAGCACATTTCTGAATAATCCATGGGTCAAATAAATTGGAAAAAAATCCAATATGGATTATTCATAAATGTGCTGAAATTGAGTGAACTGAGAGAAAATGAAGCTGGGAAGCAGAGGAATGAAAATGTTGATTATCTAGGTAGAGCTGTCAATTAAGCATACTAGAGCTCTGGGTAGAGAGAAATGCTTTTCTCTGATTAAGTTGTTTACTTTCTCATGGCTTAAAGATAGTTCTTTAAATTTATGTATTGGCCACAGATAATCTTGGACATAATAGGAAAACTTACTAATTTTGCTCCCAATAATGTATGATAGCCAGGCAACCTAGTATAAATCCCACTGCTCTGCAGGAACTGGCTGAATATCAACAAGAAGATAAAGAGTCCAAGCACGATCACGTGAATACGATGTTTGGCAGAAACACAGAATTGAGATCATAATAGCCACTCTGAAAGCAGTCTTCACAGAAACTTTTCACAGAAGTCAAACAGTTAGAGAAAATTCTAGATACGTGGTAGAAACCAGGAAAAAATATGAATAATTTTCTTCTAAACAAGGAGATCAGTGGATAAATCATACCTCTAGATTCCCCGCTTCAGTTTTCCCAGAAGTAAGTTCATTGTATTTTTTGTTTTGTTTTGTATTTTGTTTTTGTGTGTGTGTTTGTTTTGAAGGTTTTCTCTTTTCTTATTTCTATCACAAAATTATAAATAAAGCTTTATAAACTGAATAAAAACCCTCTATGGAAAAATTATTTTGAAAATTAATGGGCTATTTTCAAGATTTTATATCTAGTAATTAATATTAGATAGATAAAAATGTTGAGTTAGAATGTTTTTTTAAAAAGTTAAGCAACCATTATGTTGTTTTAAACATAACTGAGTGTAGAAACAAGTTTAAATTGGCTGAAAAAAATGTTTGTGAAGAACTTAAAGTTTTAAGAATTGGGTTGGAAGACTGGGCTTTTTTTGAAGTTAAAGTTATCTGCTTTTATTGTAGAATAATTTAGGGTCTTTTGGATAAGTGTTTTTCTGACTTTGGGACTGTTTATCAGGAACGTTTACAGAAATATTTTTATTGTTCTTAACTCTCACTCTCAGACTATAAGAATTTTAAAATGTAAGATGCTTTCTAGGATCTTTTACTCATTGGATACAGTGAGTTGAATCAGAATGCGAAATATGCAGCTTCTCTTTATCACAATGTTATTTCAAATGTACATTGTTTTTGGTAAAAAGAATTTTTATGTTCCTATAGTGTATATACTTTGTTCTGAATTTTACAACAGTATTAGAGGAAAAAGATGAGTCATTACAATTTGAGATGATTTGCCATATGTATAATAAGGAATTCATGTTTTTGCTAGCCTTTATATTAACTGCATAACATACAAAAATTGGAAAGAAACAAAGTAGGCAATAATTTACAATGAAAAGTATAAGGGATTGGAGTCAGACTGGAGTTTGCCTGCTACTTAAGACTGTGGTTGATTCCATAGTGAGGAGAACATTCTTCTGGCCAGTTCATGGTCCTTTGCAGCCTTGCACAGCTCTCTTAAAAGTATGTATGCTGAATTTTCTGCACCTTAATAGGCTGCTTTACTCTTGGAACTGTCTTTTCCTCTTCTCTTTCCATGGGCTTTCTGACCTCTTCACTTGGTCTGCTTCTACTTAGGCTTGCCTCTCAGCCTTATTACATGGCCATGTGTAGATTCTTCCTCCAGCAGTGTTCTCTGAGACTGCCGTGGCTAATGTGCCTCCTGTGGCAACCGACCCGACACCTTACCTGAGCTTTGACTCTAGGAAGTAGCACCACCCTGTGAGTGATCCTGTCCCATACATAGGATGATGGCTTCAGTTGGGGCTCATTCACTCCTCTTCGCTATGGAGGAATTCATAGAAACCACATGGCCAACATGGCATGCATATGAAGGAAGATCACTTGTTTCAGAAGTCAGAATTTATGAGCTAAATGACAGTCTTCAGGGTGGAGCTGCTGGCTTTGTGCTCAAAAGTCTGGACCCATTCTTCCAAGTCATGTCCTTTGCATGCTTCCCAGAAAACGGATGATGGTACCCTCCAGAATCTCTTTACTTTCTGTAATTCAGCTTAGGTACCCTGTTTTCTTCCATCGCAAAGACAATTTGAGAGCGCTGTAGTTCTACAGTTTTCAGGAGAGGCTTAGCAAATTGTATATGTGTAATACTGGTTGATTGAAGTTATGGAAAGACGTGGTGTTATTATTATGCACTGAGTTATCTTCTTCTGTGAAGTATTTTATGTGCCTGCTGCAATAAAATGTATGTATAAATTCCCCTACAAAATCACTCCCCATATAAAGACATACTCACACACACTCACATCATGTTCTTTGCTCAAGACTGAATATGCTGAAAACTGATGTGCTACTTCTACCAGGGGGTAGAGTGTAGTCTACTGCTCTACTTCTCTCTGTTTACTGATGCAATTATCTGTAGAAGTATAATGCTATTCTCGGTACACAATTTTAGATAAAATCCATGGGATATTTTCACAGTGAGCTAGTCTACAGAGAGGACAAAAGTTTCTGGGTTCTTAAACCAGTTGAAGCCAATCCAAGTCCTATACAGGTGAAATTTCTATACTCCACCTCAAGCACAAGCCCGAATATATTACAGCCTCTCTCACAGAAATGCATAATTCATTGGCAAATTTAGTTAACCTTTGATGGTAAAAAATGAATCTACTTTGTATGTACTTTAAATTAAAAATTGAATCACACTTCTATACAATAATAACCAGGATAATTAGGTTGGAATTAAGCAGAGTGTTAAAATATCTATAAGGAGGCCGGCCGCGGTGGCTCAAGCCTGTAATCCCAGCACTTTGGGAGTCCGAGGCTGGTGGATCACGAGGTCAAGAGATCGAGACCATCCTGGTCAACATGGTGAAACCCTGTCTCTACTAAAAATACAAAAACATTAGCTGGGCATGGTGGCACGTGCCTGTAATCCCAGCTACTCAGGAGGCTGAGGCAGGAGAATTGCCTGAACCCAGGAGGCGGAGGTTGCGGTGAGCCGAGATCGCGCCATTGCA
>NW_016107544.1:2664423-2743998 GCF_001604975.1 Cebus imitator | reverse complement strand
ATGAGAGATCATCTCTTAAAATATGGTTATCTATCAGTTTAGATTTCTAAACACAATGCATTGATGAGTTTTTTTATACATTAACCAAATATTTTAAAACTCAGCAAAAGGTTAACAATAAAGAAATAGAAAAAGACATTAGGCAAATATTAACCTATAGTAACCTAGTGTCTTCATGTCATTATCAGAAATAGAAGCATGTTACAGAAACAGAAAATGGACTTAAGATTAAAAAAAAAAAGAAAGAAATAGAAGCAACTTACCATTGAAACATAAAAAAGGGCAATGTTTTATATACCTAACTACCTAGCTTTTAAACTCACATGCTAAAAACTAACAGAGATATAATAAGAAATTGCCAAACCTATTATTGGAGTGGAAATGTTTAATTGAATTCTATTATGAAATGATTGATCTAGTAAATATAACATTAGAAAGGATGCTGAAGATTTGAAGGACACAATTAAGACTTAATAGATATGTACAAAACAGTGTAAATGGCAATTTACAGGTATGTCAAGTGCACACGGAACACTTTCAAATATTAAAATGTGCTGCACCACCAAGGAAGCCTTAGGAAATTTTAAAGAAGCAGTCTCTTACTTAGAAATCATTTCTTTGATCACAATATAATTGTTAGAAATCAAAAATAAAAAGTCACTGAAAACAAAGAAACTTCAATATAACGGAAACTAAAGAGGCAATCCTAAGTAACATATCTATGGTCTAGTGTCACGTTTATGTTACTTAGCAAAAAGGAAACAAACACAAATAATAATATTCAGCAATAAGCATTTGTAGCTGCGGTGTCTGCAGTGATTCTTAAGAGACTGCTGATCTTGAATAGGCTTTATCATACCTCTGGGGGCTGACTAGCTAGCACTCTCAACTGGATGACTGGGATGACTTAGCCTGGTTTCATTCTGCAGTAGGCTAGGCCAGGTCTGCTCTCATAGCAATGGAAGAAACACAAGAAAGCAAGCAGATAACACTCAAGGTCTCGAGAGGCTGAGGCTCAGAACTGCTGTGTCATCACACCTCCCTTCTTCTCTTGGCTCAAGTAATAGCCTGCCTTAATGAGAAATATTCCACAACTACCAGACAAAGGGTGGACACAGGCAGAGGTGGATAATTGGGTCACTTATGCAATCACGCAACTCCAGAGTCCATGTTTTCAGTCACTCTGCTAATATTTGTTCACCATTTCAGCCTAGAAGCCAAAGGGAAAAGCAGCAAAACAAACCCTAAAAAGAGTGTAAATAACACCATAAAAAGAAAGAAGATAAATTAATAAATTAGAAAACATAGTAAACAATCAAAATGATGAAACAGTAACACTGCCATTTTGTTTAAAAGGCCGTTAATAAATTCTAGCAAATAAATACATTCTAGCAAGATTAATGAATAAAATTAAAAAGAAGCTTAAAAATAGAAGGAAAAAATATATCCATATATAATAGGTTTTCAAAAGTATTTTTAGTTATGGATATTTTAAATTCATGCTAATAGATATAAATATAGTTTGAAGTCACATAGCATGATGCCTCCAGCTTTGTTCTTTTTGCTTAGGATTGCCTTGGCTACACAGGCTCTTTTATGGTTCCATATGAAATCTAAAGTTTTTTTTTTCTAATTCTGCAAAGAAAGTCAATAGTAGCTTCATGGGAATAGCATTGAATTTATAAATTACTTTGGGCAGTATGGCCATTTTCACAATTTTGATTCTTCCTATCCATGAGCATGGAATGTTTTTTCCATTTGTTTGTGTCCTCTCTTATTTCTTTGAGCAGTGGTTTGCAGTTCTCCTTGAAGAGGTCCTTGATGTCCCTTGTAAGTTGTATTCCTAGATATTTTATTCTCTTTGCAGCAATTGTGAATGGGAATTCATTCATGATTTAGCTTTTTCCTTCTGTATTGTTGGTGTATAGAAATGCTTGTGATTTTTGCACATTGATTTTGTATCCTGAGACTTTGCTGAAGTTGCTTACCAGGTTAAGAAGTTTTTGGGCTGAGACGATGGGGTTTTCTAAATATAGAATCTTGTCATCTGAAAACAGAGACAATTTGGTTTTCTCTCTTCCTATTTTGTATACCCTTTATTTCTTTCTCCTGCCTGATTGTGCTGGCCAGAACTTCCAACACTATATCGAATAGGAGTGGTGAGAGACGACATTCTTGTCTTGTGCTGGTTTTCAAAGGAAATACTTCCAGCTTTTGCCCATTCAGTATGATATTGGCTATGGCTTTGTCTTAAAGAGCTCTTATTATTTTGAAATATGTTCCATCAATGCCTAGGTTATTGAGAGTTTTTAACAGGACGTGGTGTTGAACTTTATCAAAGGCCTTTTACGCATCTTTTGAAATAATCATGTGTTTTTGTCATTAGTTCTGTTTATGTGATAGATTACATTTATTAATTTGTGTATATTGAACCAGCCTTGCATCCAGGGATGAAACTGACTTGATCGTGGTGGATAAGCTTTTTGATGTGCTGCTGGATTTGGTTTGCTAGTGTTTTATTTAGGATTTTCACATCAATATTAATCAGGGATATTGGCCTGAAGTTTTCTTTTTTTGCTGTGTCTCTGCCAGGTTTTTGGTAGCATGATAATGTTGGCCTGATAATATGAGTTAGGGAAGAGTTCCTCTTTTTTTAGTGTTTTGAATCATTTCAGAAGGAATGGTACCAGATCCTCTTTGTACCCCTGGTAGAATTCAGCTGTAAATCTGTCTGGTCTTGGGCTTTTTTTGATTGGTGGGCTATTAATTACTCCCTTAATTTCAGAAAGTGTTATTGGTCTATTCAGGAAATTTAATTCTTCCTGGTTTAGTCTTAGGAGGGTGTATGTGTCCAGGAATTTATCCATTTCTTCTAGCTTTTCTAGTTTATCACACTACCTGACTTCAAACTATACTATAAGGCTACAGAAAAAAAAAAAACCAGCATGGTACTGGTACCAAAACAGATATATAGACCAACGATAGAGGACAGAGACCTCAGAAATAACACCAAGAATCAACAACCATCTGATCTTTGACAACCCTGACAAAAGCAAGCAATGGGGAAAGGATTCCTTATTTAATAAATGGTGCTGGGAAAACTGGCTAGCCATAGGCAGAAAACTTAAAGTGGATCCCTTCCTTACACATTATACAAAATTTAACTCAAAATCGATTAAAGACTTAAATGTAAAACCCCAAACCATAAAAACCCTAGAAAAAAAACCTAGGCAGTACCATTGAGGAGATAGGCGTTGGCAAAGTCTTCATGACGAAAACACCAAAAGCAATGGCAACAAAAATGAAAATTGACAAATGGGATCTCATACAACTAAAGAGCTTGTTCACAGAAAAAGAAACTATCATCAGACTGAACAGGCAACCTACAGAATAGGAGAAAAATTTTGTAATCTACCCATCTGACAAAGGTCTAACATCCAGAATCTACAAAGAACTTAAATACATTTACAAGAAAAAAACAAACAATCCCATCAGAAAATGGGCAAAAGATATAAACAGGCACTTCTCAAAAGAAGCAAACATATGAAAAACAAACATATAAAAAAACATATGCAGCAAACAAACATGAAAAAAAGCTCATCATCACTGATCACTAGAGAAATGCAAATCAAAACCGCAATGAGATACCATCTCATTCCAGTCAGAATCGTGATTATTAAAAAGTGTGGAAACAATAGATGATGACAAGGCTGTGGAGAAATAGGAAAGCTTTTATACTGTTGGTGGAAGTGTAAATTAGTTCAACCATTGTGGAAGACAGTGTGGCAATTCCTCAAGGATCCAGAATCAGCAATACCATTTGACCCAGCAATCCCATTACTGCATATATATCCAAAGGAATATAAATCATTCTACTATAAAGACACATGCACACATATGTTTATTGCAGCACTATTTACTATAGCAGAGACTTGGAATCAACTAAAATGCCCATTAATGATAGACTGGCTAAAAAAAATGTGGCACATATACGCCATGGAATACTATGCAGCCATAAAAAAGAGAATGAGATCATGTCCTTTGCAGGGACTTTAATGAAGCTGGAAGTCATCACTCTTAGCAAACTAACACAGGAACAGAAAACCAAACACCGCATATTCTCACTGATAAGTGGAAGCAGAACAATGAGAACACATTGACACAGGGAAGGGAACAACACACACTGGGGCCTGTTAAGGATTGGGGACAAGGGAATGGAGAGCATTAGGAGAAATACCTAATGAATGTGGGGCTTAAAACCTAGATGATCGGTTGATAGGTGCAGCAAACCACCATAGTACATGTATACCAATGTAACAAACCTGCACATTCAGCACATGTATCCCAGAACTTAAAGTAAAATAAAAATAAATAAATAAATAATCTAAATTGGATCAAGTTCAAACAGACAACCCTAATAGGCCAGTCTTGTTTAATTAATTGAACCTTTGTTAACAGCAATGATAACCTAGCCTATCCTTATCCCTGAAAGTGAAACCCTGTCTCTGCTAAAAATACAAAAATTAGCCGGGTGTGGTGGTGTGCACCTGTAGTCCCAGCTACTTGGGATGCTGAGACAGGAGAATCACTTCAATCCAGGAGGTGGAGGTTGCAGTGAGCTAAGATCATACCACTGCACTCCAGCCTAGCAACAGAGCGAGACTGTCTCAAAAAAAAAAAAAGAAAAAAGAAAAGAAACAAAAGGCTTATAAGGTTTTATCAGCAAATTTGTTAGCCTTCTAAGATCAGATCATCCATGTGTTACAAACTACCCTGGAGAACTAAAAAAGAGAAAATGCGAGCCATAATAAAGCTAATATAACATTGAGGCTAAAATCAGACAAGCACACTGTATAAACAATTACATTATAGTACACAGTAATTTTTGATTATAAACAATCCCAGGCAAAATATTGGCAAATACAAGTAAGTAGTATTAAAAAACACCTTATGACAAATTATAGTATTTGCTGGAAAATATGAGAGAAAACATCAATCTAATTTACATGTTAGCAGATTATATTAGATATAATCATAATCACAAAAGAATATGAGAAAATATCTACTAAAATACAAAATTCATTAATAAATCAAGACCTTAGGAATGTAGACTAGCAGTTGATGTTTCTTATGCTATAGTAATAATGACCATTTAACAAAAACATGTGAAGAATATCATTTTGAATGATAACAATTATATGTTTTTTCTCCAGTCAGGAAGATAACAAGGATGTCTGCTGTATAAACTTAACTCTTCAGTGTTGCATAATGGTAGCACCTTATGCATTAAGACAAGAAAAAATGTAAGAGATTAAAAGGTTATTTTAAAACATTATTGTTTATATTAGAAAACAGGAAGATTTATTTTTAAAATGTCTTACTAACTTGAGAATTCATTGACGTTTTTAGATAAACGAAGTCAGTGGCATTCCTAAAGATAAGCAATGATGAATGCACATAATTAATCAAAATGCCAGTGACAAGCTCTAAATTTTGTAAATAATTTTGATGAAAGTAATCAATGAAACTTTGGTAGATATATAAAAATGTAAATAACATCATTAGAGGATATGATATAGTTACTGAAAAAATAATGTCTGTGTAGGAGAAAACTCAATACCATAAACATTTTAATTATCTCTGAGTGAATTCATAAATTTAATACAATAGTAATCAGATCTTTATTTATCATGAAACATGACAAAATGTTTCCAATATGCATTTAGAAGAGTATAAGCAGTTAATATAAATTGAACTATAGAATAAATCTAACAAAAATTATTTAATGGCTCAAATACAATACAATACAATTTCTTTTTCTTTTTCTCTTTTTTTGGAGATGGAGTCTTGCTCTGTCACCCAGGCTGGAGTGCAGTGGTGCCATCTCGGCTCACTGCAACCTCAGCCTTCTGGGTTCAAGTGATTCTCCTGCCTCAGACTCCCGAGTAGCTGGGATTGCAGGTGCACGCTACCATGCCTGGCTAATTTTTTTGTATTTGTAGTAGAGATGGGGTTTCACCTTGTTGCCTAGTCTGGTCTCAAACTCCTGAGCTCAGGTGATCTGCCGGCCTCAGCCTCCCAAACTGCTGGGATTACAGGTGTGAGCCACTGTGCGCCTGACCAATACAATATAATTTCTTGTCCACTAAACTAAGACATCAGCTTGTGTTCACAGTTTTTCTTCCATGATAATCTAGGAAACTGAATTCCATCCATCTTTTGGCCCAGCTGTATTCTAAGGCATTTACCTAGCAGAAGGAAAAAAGAAGATATGGAGAGACTCACCTACTTCTTAACATTATGACTTAGAAATGGCACATTATTTCTTCTGCTTATATTCCATTGACTAGAAAGTAATCTTATGTCATTGTGAATGGAGTATAGCTCTGTGCTCAGAAAGAAAAAGTCATACATTTTGATAAAAAGCTAGCAGTGTCTGTCACAAATAGTAAACTCCTAGAATAGCCAAGACAATTTTGAAAAAAAAATAAGATGAAGAACCCGTCCTAGCATTTATGAAGGTTTATTATGAAGTTCTAGCAACTACTAGTAACTAGACTATGTGCAAGAAATATATGAAGAGATTAATTGAAAAATAGAATACTTCAAAGTGCATACACACATAATATATATACATATGCAGACACACACACACACACACACACACACACGCACACACCTGCTATTTGAGAGAGAAGGCATAACAAATGAATACAGAAAGAAGGAACCAGAAAGAAATTCATGTTGGAACAGTTTACTTAACAAACGAAAGAAAAATCTCGTCACCAACAACTTAGATCACTCTCTTAGGTCTTACACAAAAATAAACTCAGATGTATGAAAGAGGTAAATGTGATTAACAAAATACTTGAGATTATTAGATGAAAATGAAGGAATGTATATTTATGACTTATGAAAAGGAAAGTGCTTTCTAAACGGGATGCACATACCAATACACAATCACAAAGGAAAAGTTTGTTTAATTTGGCTACAACAAAACTTGAATACAAAAAAAGAGAATTAGAGATGGACAAAATTAATGAACTAGCAGCAAACAAATATGTGGAACATATAATGAACTACAAACAGGTATGACCAAAAAAAATCAATTAAGTACCAAAAGCTATTTCCAGAAGTCTAAAGCCATTCAACATATAAGAGGATGCCCAAATTCTATGAAAAAGAAGAGAACACAAATTCAAATAATGAGTTACCCTACGCACTCATCAGACTGGCAATATATGTTGGAGAGCCATAAGTTGTTTTTCCTGTGTTCCTGTTCCACCCTCTACTTTCAAAGGCCTTGTGCACCCAAGCCATAAAGGAGACCTCCATTCCCTTTCCCTTACCCCATCCATAGACTGCTATAGCTTTTTGCTCACTGCAATGCTTGAAGTGTGTATAGGAGGAATTCTAGATTTCTTGCTTCAGCCTCAGTATTAGACCATAGATCTGGTCCTTGATGGGGGGCTTCCTCAGCATGATTTTCCCCCTACATACCAGCCAATTCCTACCTTGTATCTGTTGGGAGGTTCTGGACCTGTGAGAGAGCTTCCTCTTCTCTCCTGTGGTGATAAGCTGTCTCTGCTTCGTATCCATGCTAGATCCTTGTTGCAAATCTCAGCTGCAACTTATCCTTGTTTAGGAATTGGGACTGGAAGTTTCTCACCCCACCCACAGTGGCAGAAGGCTGTTGCTTTTTACTAGGTGCAAGGCTTATCATAGAGTGACGTGGTTTCCTTCCTCTCCCACCACGAAATGGCTTTTTGCTTCTACCCATAACTTAGCAGCAGTAGAAGTTTACTTGGAATGGCAGTAAGTGTTGGGGGAAGGGGTGGTTGGTAATTTACAGATTGCCTCCCATTAGCTACTGGTTTTTACTTTAACTCCTCCCCAAGAGGCAACAGCAGGTCTTTTTGTGGGGCTGACAGGGATTCCTGTCCTTCCACCAAGGCTTCTAGATTTCCCCTTTGGAGAAAACATTCTGAGACATGGGTACATTTTGTAGCCTGTGAGCCACTGGAGGTCTCTCAGGTCTTCTGTTTGCATATGTATGTATATATATATATATATATATATATATATATATATATATGTATGTATTTTTTTTCTTTAAGGTCTGGGATACATGCGCTGAATGTGTAGGTTTGTTATATAGGTATACATGTGCCATGGTGGTTTGCTGCACCTATCAACCCATCATCTAGGTTTTAAGGCCCTGCATACATTAGGTATTTATCCTAATGCTCTCCCTCTCCTTTCGCCCAACTCCCCGACAGGCCCCAGTGTATGATGTTCCTCTCCCTATGTCCATGTGTTCTCATTGTTCAACTCCCACTTATGAGTGAGAACATGTAGTGTTTGGCTTTCTGTTCTTCTGTTACTTTGCTGAGGACGATGGTGTCTGGCTTTATCCATGTCCTTGCAAAGGACGTGAACTCATTCTTTTTTATGGCTGCATAGTATTTCATGCTGTATATGTGCCACATTTTCTTTTCTTTTTTTTTTTTGAAGTAGAATTATCTTTATTTATAGAAAACATGATTCTATATGTAAATTTTTTAAAATTGTACTTTGGGCTCTGGGGTACATGTGCACATCCTGCATCCTGCAGGATTGTTGCATAGGTACATACACGCCATGATGGCTTGCTGTCTTCATCCCCCACCCCCATCACCTACATCAGGCATTTTTTCCAGTGTTATCCCTCCCTTCCAACCCCTCACCTAGCCCAGTGAGTGTTGTTCCCTTCCCTGTGCCCAACTGTTTTCATTGTTCATAACTTACCTATAAGTGAAAACCCACAGTGTTTGGTTTTCTGTTCTTGTGTCAGTTTGCTGAGAATGACGGTTTCTAGATTCATCCATGTCTCCACAAAGGATATGAACTCATCATTTTTTATGGCTGCATAGTATTCCATGGTGTATATGTGCCACATTTTCTTTGTCCAGTCTATCATTGATGGGCATGTGGGTTGGTTCCACGTCTTTGCTATTGTAAACAGCTCCACAACGAATATATGTGTGCATGTGTCTTTATAATAGAATGATTTATAATCCTTTGGGTATATACCCAGTAATGGGATTGCTGGGTCAAGTGGAATTTCTATTTCTAGATCCTTGAGGAATTGCCACAGTCTTCCATAATGGTTGAACTAATTTGCGCTCCCACTAACAGTGTAAAAGTGTTCCCTATCTGTTGTCTCCAGATTTTTTAATGATCGCCATTCCAACTGGCATGAAGTCCTTGCCTGTGCCTATGTCCTGAATGGTGTTGCCTAGGTTTTCTTCTAGGGTTTTTATGGTGTTAGTTCTTATGTTTAAATCTCTAATCCATCTGGAGTTAATTTTTGTATAAGGTGTCAGGAAGGGGTCCAGTTTCTGCTTTCTGCACATGGCTAGCCAGTTTTCCCAACACCATTTATTAAACAGGAATCCTTTCCCCATTGCTTGTTTTTGTCAGGTTTGTGAAAGATCGAATGGTTGTAGATGTGTTGCATTGCCTCTGTGGCCTCTGTTCTGTTCCATTGGTCTATATCTCTGTTTTGGTACCAGTACCATGCTGTTTTGATTACTGTAGCCTTGTAGTATAGTTTGAAGTCAGGTAGCATAATGCCTCCAGCTTTGTTCTTTTTGCTTAGGATTGACTTGGCTATTCGGGCTCTCTTTTGGTTCCATATGAAGTTTAAAGTGGTTTTTTCCAGTTTTGTGAAGAAGGTCAGTGGTAGCTTGATGGGGATAGCATTGAATCTATAAATTACTTTGGGCAGTATGGCCATTTTCACAATGTTGATTCTTCCTAATCATGAGCATGGAATATTTTTCTATATATTTGTGAACTCTCTTATTTCCTTGATCAGTGGTTTGTAGTTCTCCTTGAGGAAGTTCTTTACATCCTTTGTTAGTTGTATTCCTAGGTATTTTATTCTCTTCGTAGCAATTGTAAATGGGAGTTTGCTCATGATTTGGCTCTCTGTTTGTCTGTTGTTGGTGTATAGGAATCTTTGTGATTTCTGCACATCGATTTTGTATCCTGAGACTTTGCTGAAGTTGCTTATCAGCTTAAGGAGGTTTTGGGGCTCCAAAAACCTTGGGCTGAGACGATGGGGTCTTCTAAATATACGATCATGTTGTCTGCAAATACATAGGGACAATTTGACTTCTTCTTTTCCTAATTGAATACCCTTTATTTCTTTTTCTTGCCTAATTGCTCTGGCCAGAACTTCCAATACCATATTGAATAGGAATGGTAAGAAAGGGCATCCTTGTCTAGTGCCACTTTTTAAAGGGAATGCTTATAGTTTTTGCCTGTTCAGTATGGTATTGGCTGTCATAAACAGCTTTTATTATTTTGAGATAGGTTCCATTGATACCTAGTTTATTGAGAGTTTTTAGCATAAAGGGCTACTGAATTTTGTCAAAGGCTTTCTGTGCATCTATTGAGATCATCATGTGGTTTTTGTCTTTGGTTCTGTTTATGTGGTGGATTATGTTCATAGACTTGCATATGTTGAACCTCCCTTGCATCTCTGGGATGAAGCCTACTTGATTGTGGTGGATAAGCTTTTTGATGTGCTGTTGGATTCAGTTTGCCAGTATTTTATTGAAGATTTTTGCATCAATGTTCATCATGGATATTGGCCTGTAGTTTTCTTTTTCAGTTGTGTTACTGCCAGGTTTTGGTATCAGAATGGTGTTGGCCTCATTGAAAGAGTTAGAGGGGATTCCTTCTTTTTTGTATTGTTTGGAATAGTTTCAACATGAATGGTACCAGCTCCTCTTTATATATCTGGTAGAATTCAGCTGTGAACCCACCTGGACCTGGACCTTTTTTGGTTGGTAAGCTATTACTTGCTGCCTCAACTTCAGACCTTGTTATTGGTTTATTCAGGGTTTCAACTTCTTCCTGGCTCAGTCTTGGGAGTGTGCAAGTATCCAGGAACTTGATTTATCTATTTCTTCCAGATTTACTGGTTTGTGTGCATAGAGCTGTTTGTAGTCATTTCTGATGGTAGTTTGTACTTCTAAGGAATTGGTGGTAATCTCCCCTTTATCATTTTTTGTTGCATCTATTTGATTCTTCTCTCTTTTCTTTTTTATTAGTCTGGCTAGTGGTCTGTATATTTTGTTGATCTTTTCAAAAAATCAGCTCCTGGATTTATGTTTTTTTTTTGAAGGGTTTTTTGTGTCTCTTTCTCCTTCAGTTCTGCTCTGATCTTAGTTATTTCTTTCTTCTGCTTGCTTTTGAGTTTTTTTTTTTTTTTTTTTTTTTTTTTTTNTTTTTATCTTGCTTCTCTAGCTCTTTCAATTTTGATGATAGGGTGTTGTTGATTTTATATCTTTCCTTATTTCTCATGTGGGCATTTATTGCTATAAATTTCCTTCTAGACATTGCTTTAAATGTGTCCCATAGATTCTGGTACGTTATGTCTTCATTCTGGTTGCTTTTGAATAACATTTTTATTTCTGCCTTCATTTCATTGTTTATCGCTTATCATTCAGGAGCAAATTGTTCAGTTTCCATCGATTGTGCAGTTTTGTGCTTTTTATAATCCTGAGTTCTAATTTGATTCTGCTGTGATCTGATAGGCTGTTTGTTATGATTTCCATTCTTTTGCATTTGCTGAGGAGTGATTTACTTCCAATTATGTGGTCAATTTTAGAGTTAGTGCAATGTGGTGCTGAGAAGAATGTGTATTCTGTGGATTTGGGGTGGAGTGTTCTGTAAATGTCTATTAGGTCCTCTTGGTCCAGATCTGTATTCAAGTCCTGGATATTCTTGTTGACTTTCTGTCTCATTTATCTATCCAATATTGTCAGTGGAGTGTTAAAGTCTCCCACTATTATTGTGTGTGAGCCTAAGTCTCTTTATAGGTCGTTAAGAACTTGCTTTATGTATCTGGATGCTCCTGCATTGGGTGCATATATATTTAGGATAGTTAGCTCTTCTCGTTGCATTGATCCTTTTACCTTTATGTAATACCCTTCTTTGTATCTTTTGATCTTTGTTGGTTTAACGTCTGTTTTATCAGAGACCAGGATTGCTACCCCTGCTTTTTTTTTTTTATCTCCATTTACTGGGTAAATCTTCTTCCATCCCTTTATTTTGAGTCTGTATGAGTCTTTGCACATGAGATGGGTCTCCTGAATACAGCACACTGATGAGTCTTGACTTTTTATCCAGTTTGCCAGTCTGTGTCTTTCGACTGGGGCATTTAGGCCATTTACATTCAACGTTAATATTGTTATGTTTGAATTTGATCCTGCTATTGTGTTACTAGCTGGTTGTTTTGCCCATTAGTAGACACAGTTTCTTCATTGAGTCACTGTTCTTTACCGTTTGGTATATTTTTGGAGTGGCTGGTACTGGTTGTTCCTTTCCATGTTTGGTACTTCCTTCAGGAGCTCTTGTAAGGCAGGTCTTGTGGCGACGAAATCTCTCAGCAATTGCTTTTCTGCAAAGGATTTTATTTCTCCTTCTCCTATGAAGTTTACTTTGGCTGGATATGAAATTCTGGGTTGAAAGTTCTTTTCTTTAAGGATGTTGAATATTGGCCGCCACTCTGTTCCAGCTTGTAGGGTTTCTCCTGAGAGATCCGCTGTGAGTCTGATGGTCTTTTCTTTGTGGGTGACTTGACCTTTTACTCTGGCTGCTGTTAGGACTTTTTTCCTTCATTTCAACCCTGGTGAATCTGATGATTATGTGCCTTGGGGTTGCTCTTCTTGAGGAGTATCTTTGTGATGTTCTCTGTATTTCCTGGATTTGAATGTTGGCCTGCCTTTTTAGGTTGGGGAAGTTCTTTTGGATAATATCCTGAAGAGGGTTTTCCAACTTGGATTGATTCTCCCTATCACATTCAGGTATGCCGATCAAGAGTAGATTAGGTATTTTCACATAATCCCATAGTTCTTGGAGGCTTTGTTGGTTTCTTTTCACTCTTTTTTCTCTTCTGCTTGATCAATTCAGCTGTTGAAACTTGTGTATGCCTCATGAAGTTCTCATGCTTTGTTTTTCAGCTCCATCAAGGCATTTATGTTCTTCTGTAAACTGGTTATTCTAGTTAGCATTTCGTTTAACCTTTTTTCAAGGTTCTTAGTTTCTTTGCATTGGGTTAGAACATGGTCTTTGACTCAGAGAAGTTTGTTATTACCCACCTATATCCAGTCTATCACTGATGGGCATTTAGATTGGTTCCAAGTCTTTGCTATTGTAAATTTTTTTATTAATACGAGGTGAAACCTATTAAAAAAAAGAATTGACAAATAATTGCTGGCTTCCCAGTAATTGTAAAGAAAAATGCAAGCTGTGGGTACCAGGACTAGTGTCCACACTCAGCTATTAAAATTTTAACATTTCAGCTGCTTTCCTCCCACCTGTTTTTATAGTAGCCATGTCTTTCTGTAATACTCTACCAATTCTGAAACTGTTCATGGGTCCCATTTATCCCTGAAGAAGGCTTTTACCCTTTGGACTTTAGTTTACCTATTTATCTGTGATCTCAGCTCTTAGGTGGGCTCAAGAAAAGTTATAATTTTATAGATTATGTGACTTTCATTATTAGGAAAGAAGCAATATTCTCTTGAGAATTTATGCATTGTAAGTGAAAGAAAAATCTAGGAAATCTTATAGAAAATGGCAGTATCATTATAGATGAAAATGTGGGAAAGATATATTTTGAAATACTTCATATCATAGTACAAATTGCTACAAATGATTTTAAAAATATATATATATATACACATACACGAAGATTATATATATGCAAATATGTGTGTATTTTTCCTGATAACTCTGCATAATAAACATAAATAAATTCTTAAAGATGAAAACAAGAAATAAATGTCATTTTAAAATGACATTTGATTCAATTGACATTTTTAAATGGCAATGTAAAATCTCTTTACAGCCTTCCAGGCCAAACTATGGTGACCCTATCTTAAGATTTTAATTTTTCAAAGAAAGAAAGTGAAAAGTACGATTTATTTCACTAGGGAAAGAAAATTTCCTTTCCTCCCACAACCTAGTAAAAAGTGCAATTATTTCTGCTAGAAAGAGCAAAGATCCCATTATATTGTCTTAAGTGATCAATTCCTAAAACAGATTATTTATTCAGGTTCTTAAGCTAAATATTGTAGAGACATTAGGTTGAGTGTACAAGGATGTATTTGTTGAAATTAAGAGTGGTGTATGTGTAGGTGTTGATATGGGTGGAATCCAGGGACAGAAACTAACAGTAATTAAACAAAGTAAGTTTAATATACAGAACTAATAAATGATGACAGGAGAATAACTATAAAGATGGACTGAGCTCAAGAGGGCTTCCTAGGGTTGAGGGAGAATATCCAAGGAAGAATAAACATGAGGAGATAAGGTATTGACAATTGGATAAGGGATGGTTGAAGCCCACTGAATGGCAGAGAAGCCTGAATGGCAAGCTGTGGACACCAGGACTGGAGTGCACTGCTTTTGCAACAGGACAGCTAAAGGAAACAAGCTTTGAGGAAAGGACTGTAGCTATCTGGGGCTCCCAGACATACTATGCTACCCAAGTCCAAAGCTAGAGGAAGCACACAGTGAATCCTGCATACTGTAGGTACTTTGCATTGGAGAAAATAATTTATTCAGTGGGGAAAAATACATTCTATAGAAACCTGGAAAATGGGCTATTCTGATACCTGGATGGCATCAGATGCCTGCAGTGTCTCTACTACTCTCTCTATTGGAAGAGCATAACATCATGCCAGCTGGCAAAGGAAAGTACTTAAAGGAGTCAGATCCATTTTTATAGAGCAGGCTATGCAGAGCGAATTTAGGTCTGAGTCACAGTAAATTGATAACTGGCACAGTGCATCATAAATAAATGATGGAACTGAGTCTGTAAGTGGGGAAAGGAAGGAGAACATGGGAGTAATACAATACTGGCTTGGGAACACCCTGACTCTTTGCAATCATTTGGAACATTGGAGTATTAGGCTACACTTTTTTTTGTTGTTTGCAGGATATTTCTTCTTATTAAAAACTTCATATTAATTGTATCTTCTTTCTTTTTTATTAAACAGGACAAGATGAGAAAGAGAGAGATCAGTGTGTGTCAACAAACTGGGGCCTTATTATGCAAGAACTTGCTTAAAAAATGGAGAATGAAAAGAGAGTCCTTACTGGTATGACTCAGTATCTATATTATTCTGTGTTTATGGTAGGAAAATATATGTTGCCTGGGAGGTATCTATGCCATGTGTATCTCCCCTGACACATACACCAAAAACACTAAAATACAGTACCTTTATATAACAGAAAACGCTATTCTTCAGGCCATGAATCTGTTAGAAGACATTTCTATTGACATGGGCTCACAAGTTGAGGTCTGAAAGCACTGAATCTGGTTAGCATTTAACACATCAAAACATGTTTTAAAAGCCAATAGTCAGATTTGTTACTAGTGTCCCCACTCATGGAGACTAGGGTTAAGATACTGACATTCCAAAGATACAGTAAACAAACCAACCCACCACAATGGGTAACTGGCTTTTTCTCTGTGGGATCTCTTTCTCTTCTTAAGAAATCGGTTTTCTTCAAAAATAGAACAGCTGAAATTGTATTAAGTTCCAAGAAGAAAATTGGCATAATCTTATAATCTTACCATATAAAAAATCTTGATTAAACTTTGGTATATTTTAAAAATCAGATAGATATAGCTAGATAGCATTTTTAACTAAATTGGAATTCCACTATGTATACACTGTGAAGTTTTTTTCCCCTAAGACAATGCATTTCAGAAATGAAGTGATTTCTTATTGAGAGTTTGCATGTGATCAGGATTTATAACTAATTAAGATAGTGTACCTCAGACACTATCTTATTATTAGAATGATCAGAATGCCCTTACAAACTGGCATACTGTTGAGTTTGTAATTCTAGAATCTTGGCATGTAACCGGTATATTATTACTAAGCTAGCAATGCCTTGAAACTGTCTCTTACAACACAGACTTTCAGCAGACTTTAAACAGTTTATAATATGGATTATATTAAAACTAGAAAAGTAAAAAAAGAGACAAACTTTATGACAAAATGATTGTGAATGACTAATTTTAAATCAGATTTTTCTTTATCCTTTCTCCTGTATTATATAGGAATGGATGAATGCATTGGTCTTACTGCTTTGTTTGTACACTTATCCTCATGGTCATAAAGTAAATGATTTTTCTTCACTGCTTACCAATGACCTGGGACGGCTAGATGCATTTAATGAATCTGGATTTTCTGTTGCCTACACGCCTGTCACCAAAACAACCCAACAGATAATGAATAAAGTAGCCTCTGCTTCCTTCCTGGCAGGTGAGATTTCTAGCTACTTAAGAGAAATGTCTGGTGTGAATATTTGGTTTATTTGACTGCAGATTTATCCATTTAATTTGTCTTTCAGTTTGATAAATCTTAATTGTCAAACTTTCTGGAGTATATGAATTAGGAATATATGTTCCCTTTACTGGAAGTAAGACACCACCACTCAGTATCTAAGTTAAAACTAAACGTATTACTTGCCAAACAAGGGTTTGCCATTTGGAGTACACAGTCTCTCAACAAGAAATGTGTTTGATCTGGTACAGGATTTGAAGAAGCATGGAATATGCAGACTGGTGCACATTTAGAGCAGCAGTGTTTAGGGATGTGTTGACATGTGACTCTGAAAGCATTGTTACCAAAATGAAATCGTTGCTATAGTGTTTTCTTGTTCTTATAGGCAAAGAGCAACCAGTCTTTTCCTTTCTTAAATTTGATTATAGGAATTTCAACCTTACCTTTTAACACCAAAAACATGTCCTTGATGTATTTGGATATTCCTTTGAATATTCTGTATTTCGGATTTTCATCCTCTGGCATTAAGGTACTGAACGAGTTAAGGTTAAGTACTTAGGTCAAGTTAAGGTTAAGGCTACTTAATGATTACCCTAAAGCTGAAGGGTCAAGATCATTTTTGTAACAATCATTTTTGTAATGATGTTCTGAAATTAGAGGAGATGCAACCTGGTACAAAGGCAAGAGAACTAGACTTAGAGTCAGGACATTTGATTAAAAGTAGTTCTGAGAGTCCACCCAGAACTGCTGTAATGTATATGTGCCTGGAGTACATTTTGAAATCATCAGCTTCTCATAGCCTTATTATTAGCATATGCAAAATAAGATTAACAATTTATGCAACAATAAATTCTTACAGTTCGAAGAATATAAGACCTTGTGTTTGATAGATCGATAGGGTGACTAGTTAACAATAATCTATAAAAAATACTATATTTTTCTTTTTTTTTTTTTTTTTTTTTTTTTTTTTTTTTTTTTTTTTTTNGATCTCGGCTCACCGCAACCTCCGCCTCCTGGGTTCAGGCAATTCTCCTGCCTCAGCCTCCTGAGTAGCTGGGATTACAGGCACGCACCACCATGCCCAGCTAATTTTTTGTAGTTTTTTTAGTGGAGACGGGGTTTCACCATGTTGGCCAGGATGGTCTCGATCTCTTGACCTCGTGATCCACCCGTCTCGGCCTCCCAAAGTGCTGGGATTACAGGCTTGAGCCACCGCGCCCGGCAAAAAATACTATATTTTTCATAAACATTTCAGTTGAGAGTAAAAGAACCAACTCAATCTATCTCTTTTTTTAGTATACTTTAAGTTCTGGGGTACATGTGCAGAACATGCAGGTTTGTTACATAGGTATACATGTGCCATGGTGGTTTGCTGCATCCATCACCCCTGTTATCTACATTAGGTATTTTTCCTAATGCCATCCCTCCCCAACCTCCCCACCCCCTGCTATATCTCCCCTAGTCCCCCACCCCCCAACAGGCCATGGTGTATGATGTTCCCCTCCCTGTGTCCATGTGTTCTCATTGTTCAATACCCACTTATGAGTAAGAACATGTGGTATTTGGTTTTCTGTTCTTGTGTCAGTTTACTGAGAATGATGGTTTCCAGCTTCATCCATGTCCCTGCAAAAGACATGAACTCATCCTTTCTTATGGCTGCATAGTATTTCATGGTATATATGTGCCACATTTTCTTTATCCAGTCTATCATTGATGGGCATTTGGGTCAGTTCCAAGTCTTTGCTACTGTGAACACTGCCAAGATAAACATACATGTGCATGTGTCTTTATAATAGAATGATTTATAATCCTTTGGATATATACTCAGTAATGGGATTATTGAGTCAAATGGTATTTCTGTTTCTAGATCCTTGAGGAATTGCCAGACTCTCTTTCACAATAGTTCAACTAATTTACATTCCCACCAACATTGTAAAAGCATTCCTATTTCTCTACATCCTCTCCAGCATCTGTTGTCTCCTGATTTTTTAATGATTGCCATTCTAACTGGCATGAGTGGTATCTCAATGTGGTTCTGATTTGCATTTCTCTAATGACCAGTGATGATGAGCTTTTTTTTTTTTTTCATATGCTTGTTGGCTGCATAAATGTCTTCTTTTGCAAAGTGTATGTTCATATCCTTTGCCCACTTTTTGATGGGGTTGTTTGTTTTTTCTTGTAAATTTGTTTAAGTTCTTTGTAAATTATAGATATTAGCCCTTTTTCAGATGGATAGATTGCAAAAAAATTTTTTCATTCTGTTGGTTGCCAGTTCCCTCTAATGATAGTTTCTTTCGCTGTGCAGAGCTCTGGAGTTTAATTAGATCCCATTTGTCTATTTTGGCTTTGGTTGCCATGGCTTTTAAGAAAAAGAATCCTTCATCTAGCTTAAAGAAGCAGAGTATTAATGCAAGGCAGAATAGAGGTTTATCATTAACAGAGGAGGAACTATGTCTCTGTCCCTTAGATCTGTAGCTTTGTTTGCTGGCTTCATTCACAGATTGGTTCTCCCAGGGGCAGAGTTGGTGTGAAGACTCTCCAGATTTAAGCCCTACCAGATTAGCAACTCCAGTGAAAAGATTGCAGATCATTCCTGATAGTTCACAATAACTTCAAGGATTATATCAATGGGAACAAATAGGTGACTTTGGGTTAGTGTTGATCTTGGTTCACCAAGAACTAATCTCTTTGGATAGGGGGATGGAGTATTTTCATTGGCCACTTGAGTTTCCAGGTCATGAACTACATCCAAACCCACAGGATATGTGAGTGGAGGAAGGGAAGTAGCCCAAATGGATCATAGTGTGTTTTACTAGAAGAAGAACTGGATGTCAACAGATAAAAACAACATATGTCTTTTACAACTATAAGTGCATACTTCAAAGGGAAATCTCTGGTGACTGCCTTGTCACTTGTTCATAGGCTTGGCCTAGGGCTAGGATAAAGACTAAAATTAGTGCTATAATGGGTATAAGATTTAAGTTGTTTGAGATGCTCAAGGTAATAGTAACAGGAGGATGATTTCTAGATCAGCTAGTAAAAATGTAATAACTACTAAGAATTTTGTAAAGAATGGCATATAGGTGTATCCTATTAGATCAGACCCACATTCATATGGACATAATTTTTTCTGTATAAATACTTAGTTGTTGTAATCACAATAACTACAAAAAAATAATGCTAGCAACGCATTCATTAATAAAGTTAATAGGAGGTTAATTATTCTGTTTTTTACTATACCCAGCCTAACTAATTGAAAGTCAACTGTGCTAATACTAAAAGAAGATTCTCATTGACACATAGGGATAGAAGTACAGGAACAGTCAGACTATATTTACAGAATGTCAGTATTGGGCAGCAGCTTCAAGTCAGAAATGATGGTTGGATGTAAAGTGAGATTTTATTTGATGAGTTGAATTATTATGAGTTGAGTTATAATTTTAAAGTGACTTCAGCCGGGCGCGGTGGCTCAAGCCTGTAATCTCAGCACTTTGGGAGGCCGAGGCGGGTGGATCACGAGGTCAAGAGATCGAGACCATCCTGGTCAACATGGTGAAACCCCATCTCTACTAAAAATACAAAAAATTAGCTGGGCATGGTGACGCGTGCCTATAATCCCAGCTACTCAGGAGGCTGAGGCAGGAGAATTGCCTGAACCCAGGAGGCGGAGGTTGCGGTGAGCCGAGATCGCGCCATTGCACTCCAGCCTGGGTAACAAGAGCGAAACTCCATCCCCCCCTAAAAAAAAAAAAAAAAGTGACTTCGAGCTTGTACAACTGTGTGAGTATCCTAAAAACCATGAAAACAATTATAAGTTCCTCAAAGAGGTTTCCTTTGCCCATCAGATCTAATGGAGAGTTAGAATCTTAAACTTGATTCAATAAGTGATATGGTACCAACACAGTTTTAAATCAGGGAATTGGCATAATGAAAATGGCATTTTTTGAAGATTCATCTAGAAGAGGTGACAGGATTGATTTAAAGATGCTAAAGAAAAATATCAAGGAGGTTGAGAGACCAGATCCAATAATAGATTTGGAAGATTTAAACAAGGCTTCTTAAAATGAAAGACTCATGCCTTATTTACTCCTAATATTACCAATAATTTTCTGTTTGTATTTATCACTGTATTAGTTTTCTAGGAATGCCATAACAAAGTACCACCCACTGGGTGGCTCAAACAACTGTGTGAGTATCCTAAAAACCATGAAATTATTAAAAGGGTGAATTTTATGGTATGTGAATTATATCTCAATTTTTAAAAGAATATAAAAATATGACTTACAAGGTACTGGTTACTCATTTTAAGCAACATAATTTCCACCAAGGACGTTCTTCTAAGGAGAGCCTATGCATCTTGCTCCAACCAGTCACTGAAAGTCTGCATAACCTCTTTTTTTCCTTTCTTTGTCAACTTCTGTCCAAATTCCACTCCAGCCTAAGTAATCATTGATTTTATGCCTGGATCCTGACCCCTTCACTGGATTTAGTATCCAGTAATCCAGTTCAAGCACTTGCTATATGGAACCTCTCTGGCCACAGTTTCCAGAGCATGTCAGACTTTTCCTTCCTGTGAGCCATCCAAAGTTTACTTTCCAATGGCACCTCACCAACCATCACACCATTAGTTCCCCCTGGATTTTAATGTCTACACTCTGCATCTTACCTACCAACACTGAATCCATTTCTGATTCAGGGTGATCGCATGATATAGACTATCACCTAAGGTCCAGCCCTGAGATGTGTCTGTGCTTGCTCTCTGTTTCACAAATGTCCATGACAAGTCCCAATGTCAGAAACTTGTGCTTCTCAACATTACTTCATTCAAAACCACATGCTATTATAATAAATATTCATTAAATGCTGCAATATGCTATATTTTTACAAAAGCTGTATTCTGTAAAAAGAGAATATTTTATAATGATAGTATTCTATATTCTGTTATCTATTGATATTCTATAATAATAATAGTTATTAAGTTTATTTTACATACATAGAAATTGAGTAACAAAGGTTAAGTAATTTGCTCATGATGACACAAGTTTGACAATAAAATTAATTCTATCAAAATGCATGCTGCCTGCTCCCTCTCCATTCATCTCAACACTTCCACCCTAATCCAGAACTTTTCTTATTTTTTGTCTAATTTTTTAGTATTAATAAAATACCCATGTGGCCTTGGATACAATATCTACAAAGAAGAGGGATTCTTTCAGTGATGTCAACATAATTTCTTAACATGTTTTTAAATTTATCACTTTTTTAAGCTTATTAACCATACCGTCAGGCTTGTTAAAGAAAAACAAATTTGTATAGGTATGTCCACCTGATACAAAACAGTGCCTAATTGCAATTTAAATATCTATCTGTCTATATTTACCATTTCAGAATTTTAGGAATGTTAATTATTTTTGAACAGTTTGATTGGTATAGCATGACATTGTATGTGATTGAAATTGGTTCAGTAATCACAACATACGAAAATAAAATAACTAATTTTCATGTGTTCTGATTGTATCTGGATGGAACTTTAGAAATTTCTCTCCCACCCAACTTTTTTGTCTACCCTTCTGAAAGTTAATACTTGATTGTGTTTTACTTCCATAGAAAACTTCAGTAAAAGCAATTCAACATGACATCCTGAAGCTGTGTCTCCTAGTAATTTCCTAACAATTATATTCTCTTCTTGTAACAAAAGGTAAAATGGTCTTGGGAATGCCAGATGAAGAAAGTATTAAAGAATTCACAGCAAATCATTCTGAAGATATAGTAAGAGTCATCTTTACCAATACATACTCATATCATTTGAAGTTCTTGCTAGGACACAGAACGCCGAGCAAGAAGGAACACAAGGACCATACAGGTAATTTCCTGGCTCTAAAATTTCACTATTCTTTATTTCAATTATGTCATAAGCCGTATGTGGGAATAGAGGTTAGTATGCCAAATTAGAGCATCACTATCTGTCATAATGTCCTTCAACATAAAAAAAAGTATATTCATTTTTGGGCATAAGAACATATTGATAAATGGTCATTATATATGGTTATATACATACAATAAATGGTACTGGGAAAATTAAATTGTCTAATGCAGAAGAATAGAACTGGACCCGTATCTTTCACCACATACAAAAATTAACTCAAGATGCATTAAAACCTAAACATAGGACCTGAACCTATAAAAATTCAGAAAACAAAAACTAGGAATAACCTCTTCTGGACATTGGGCTAGGCAAAGAATTTATAACTAAGTCGTCAAAAGCAAGTACAATAATAACAAAAATAGACAAGTGAGGCTTAATTAAATAAAAAAAACTTCTCACAGCAAAAGTAATAATCAACAGAGTAAACAGAAGGCCTACAGATGGAAAATAATTTGCAAACTATACATTCAAGAAACAATTCAAAGAACAAATAACCCATTTGCCTATTTTTCAATGGGGCTATTTGAGTTGCTTGAGTTCTTTTTTCAAAAGAAAGCACATAGTGGCTAACCAATGTAAGAACAAACCTTAACATCACTAATTATCAGAAAATACAAATTAAAACCGGGAGATACCATGTTGCACTAGTCAGAATGGCAATTATTAAAAAGTCTTAAAGAAACAGATGTTGGCAAGGATGCAAAGAAAATATAACACTTATGCATCATTGGTAGAAGTGTAAATTAGTACAACCTTTATGGACAACAATATGGAGATTTCCCAAAGAAATAAAAACAAAACTACCATTTCATCCTGGAACTTCACTACTGGTTATCCATCCAAAGGAAAAAAAATCATTAGATTTAAAAAAGATACCTGCACTTATATGTTTATTTCAGCACCATTCACAAAAGCAAAGATAGAGAATTAACATAAATGTTCATCAACAGAGGGTTAAAGAAAATATTATTTATGTACATATATATATATATATATATATTAATACTACCCAGCCATAAATTAAAATATTGATAAATTTGACTAAATATAAATTAAGAACTTCCCTTTATCAAAAGACACCAGAGAGTTAGTGAAAAATAAAGGCAAAAATTATGATAAAGTGACTGGGCATGGTGGCTCACACCTGTAATCCTAGCACTTTGGGAGGCCAAGGCAGGCAGATTGCCTGAGCTCAGGAGTTTGAGACCAGCCTGGGCAACATGGTGAAACATTTTTTTACTAAAATACCAAAAAACAACAAAAAAACCAAAAGTTAGCCGAGTGTAGAGACCTGTGTGCCTGTAGTCCCAGTTGCTCAGGAGGCTGAGGCAGGAAAATCACTTGAACCTGGGTGGCAGAGGTTGCAGTGAGCCAAGACCGTGCCACTAAACTCCAGTCTGGGCAACAGAGCAAAACTCCATCTCCAAAAAAATTAAAAAGGTGATAAAGTGTTTATAACCAAAAAAACAAAACAAAACAAAACTAAACTAACAAAAAATGAATTCTAAAATATGTAAATATTTACTTGGAATAAATAGGAAAAAGATCAAAAATAGGAAAATAATAAAAAGACATTATTAATAGGAATTTCATAAAATAGCACAGATCAAGAATAAGCACTTGGAGTGGTGCTTTTCTGCATTAGCAACCAGGAAAATGCATGTCGAAACCACATGTTGTATCATTTCACATTTATAAGATTTGCAAAAATTAGCAAAAAAACAATTCAAAATATTAACAAGGATATGTAGCAAAGAGAACACTTATCCAACTTTACATAATTTTTAAATTCCACAAAAGCTGACAAATTTTATTTTAAAGTTGATGTGCACATAACCTACAACTCATCATCATAGAAATCTTGTTACTGAAACTCTCGTACCTGTATTAAAGACTTGCAGCCTATTCTCCTCTTCTTCCTGAGGACATAGAATATTTTTTGCAGCCATAATAAGACAACTAAACCTCGGGGATTTGAGTTCTTCACCTTTTCTCACCTGCTTCTGCAAACTAAGGAATCATGTATAATACAGACAGTGCAACTAACAGTTGGAGGAAATGCCTTCCAACTTGGGATCCTAAATTTGTTGTGAGTAGAGTACCTCAACCCTCCTACCAAAGACCTATGTGGAATTTGTAACCTGAGTGAGAAATAAACTTTTGCTGTGATAAATCACTGAGATTTAGGGGTTATTACTGTAACATATAAGAGACTATCCTGACCAAGATAGATATATTTACAAGATATATATACATATTTTTATAGCAGAAGATTTTTTTTCCAGTAATAGCAAAAAGAAGAAAGGAACTAACCCAATTATCATCAACAGAAGAATGGATACATATATTGATTTACATTCCTGCAATGGGATTCTATAACCACAAACAGGAAAAATTAAATGTGGATATTTATACACATGTCAAAATTATAATATGGAGCAAATGAGCAAAGTTTATAATGATAAGCATAACAAGCTATATGGAATTAGTAGAGTTTAATTTTTTTATATTACATATATAGTTTAGAGATATGTAGTGGCATATATGTAAATAGAACATTCAGGAAAGCAGTTAGCTAGCTAGAAACTTGGTGCTAGTGGAAGTGTACAGGGGATTCTGACTGTATTTAAAATGATGTATTTATTTTGCAAATTTGTAGTGGGTCCATTTGTGTTTATTATATTTTTATATCATTTGTATATCTGAAATATTTCAAGATGATTTTTAAAATACTTAACACTTTTCATGTAACATGCATTTAATTCCTCTACTCAATTTTAATTCATCTTATTGAAGAATATCTTTTCAATATAGTTTAATATTAAATGTGCTGGTAGGCCTTTTTTAATAAATCTTTTTCTTCAAAAGATATTCTGATTGGCATGATTTAAGCACAGTAAGTAATCTTATTTGAACTTCTATTTGCCTATTATGCCTGTCTTATATTCAGTGTTAGAAAAAGCTTTAGTTCAGTGTTTCTCAATCCATGTTAGGCTCTGTGAACTTTTGAAAAACATAAAAATGTATTGTTTTCACAAGACAAATTACAAAAGAAAAGACATCAATAAAATTCTTGATCAGCAGAAAAGCACAGGACATGATATGGGAAAGCTTAGAGTGTTGTAACTTAATGTACAACATTTCCTAGGAGTGTTCTGCCTCATGAGTCTGCCTGATTCATTTTGAGAATCATTATTATAACTTATGTTTTTATAAGCTTTGAGTCAAAATAAGAGCATTTGGAATTTGGAGCCATTGTAAATAAAGTTCACTGTTTGCTATAATCAGTATTGAAATAATATTTCAATAATATAGATAGCGATGTAATGATATTTACGGTTTCTTTTTTTCCACAAAGCTCATTGTTATAGAGCATATGAAGGTGTTTACTGTGCAGTTTCAGAATTCTGGGAAGAAGGTTTTGTGGTTCTTCAAGCTACCATTAATGCCGCTATTATAGAAGTGAGTACAAACTGTTCAATGCAAACTAATGTTTAATGCAAGTTAATAATATTAGAGGCATCAAAAGTTTCATGAAAGAAAATTTAAGTGGGTAGCCTTGTTATTTTATTTACTCACTCTGAAGTTTACTGAAGTTGCTATATACCATGGAATGTAGATACAAACAGAAGAAAAAGTATCTCATTCATGGACTCATCTTTGTTGGGAAGCCAGGCAAACAAAAAATTTATTAGAACAGAAGTAGACTATTACAGAACTATAAATCAGGTCCTCATAAGTAAATGAGGATTCTCAGCCTTAGAATGCCATGGAAGAATTCCTAATTGAAATAACATTTCAGCTTGAAGCTTGAGGTGAAGGGTGGCTTACTGAATATATAAATTCAGAAAAGGCATGCCAAGCAAATCATAAAGTAATGTTAGGCAGGGAGATATTGAAACACATAGTAAATCAGAGAATGGTGAGTAACTCAAGAATGCCCGGACTCCAGGTTCTCAGTAGGTCAATGGCAGGACATAGAAGTGGAAATTTAGGTTAGTATCAGATCCCAATAGGCCAATTATACATTCACAGGAAAACAGATGGTTAAAAGAAAACAGAAAATGCTATTCATTAAGATACAAATTTTGTTTATTAATGCTTTTCTTCAGATTGCAGCAAATCACTCAGTGATGGAAGAGCTGATGTCAGTTACTGGAAAAATTATGAAGATACATTCCTTCATTAGCCAATCAGGAATTGTAACTGATTTATTTCTTTTTGCCTGCATTATTTCCTTTTCTCCATTCATTTACTATGCATCTGTTAATGTTGCAAGGGAGAGGAAAAGAATGAAGGGCTTGATGACAATGATGGGTCTTCGGGATTCAGCATTCTGGTGAGTCAAACCCAGCACAAAAAAGTAAAAATATTTATTTAAAATATTCTCCAATACATATTAATTGCTGTGTGTGAGTTATTATGTTGGTTTTGCAGCTGTTTTTTTAATTTTAAAATTATTATTGCATTATAGTTTTCAAATAATATTGTAAAACAAAAGAAAACAAATTGAGGAAAGGAAAGTGAATTATTCTGACATAAAAGAAATGGGATTAAAAAAACATTCTTTCTTAACAAAAACAACAAGTGGAATTAAAGGCAAGTATGTAGACTTTTCAGTGAACACATCCAGAGAAAAGTGACAACAGTTTTTGGAAAAAAAGTGACATGACAGAATTACACGTAAGGAAGGATTTCTTATGTCCAAGGAAACTTGAGATGGTCCTGAACGTGGACAGACTCCAGAGAGGAGAGAAGGTTCTGAGATTGACTGAGGGCCTACCCTGTGTTAAGACAGTGCCCTACATATCCATCGTCTTATTGAGCCCTCAGTGTAGTATAATTCCTGGTGTCCAGAAACATAAAGGAATAATAGAATGGTTACAGAGGCTGCCCAAGGTTACAGAGCAAGAATACAGCAGATAAAATGTTCAGTCCAAAATCTACCCAATTTTTCCTGTCCCTCCACCCCCAGAACAATGTGCATATGTGTGTGAATGTATTTCTGAAATCAATTTTAGGAAAAACAATTCCTAATTCCTAAAGAATGTTTCTAATTCCTAAAGAATTCCATCCAAAACTTTTACTTGTATTTATGTACTTAGAACACCCAAAAAATACCTGTTGAAAGAGAGAATGAATGGATGAATAAGCGAATGAAAAAATTATGTTAGAATCCATTTCAGGTCTTCCTTTTCAAGTGAAAATAAAATACTAAAATAACGTTTTGTTTCCACATTAGGCTCTCCTGGGGTTTGCTCTATGCTGGTTTCATCTTCATTATGGCCCTTTTATTAGCACTTGTTATAAAATCTATCCAGTTTATCATTTTGTCTGGCTTCATGGTGGTTTTCAGTCTCTTTCTCCTATATGGATTGTCTTTGGTGAGTTGGTGAATTAAATGTCTCTCCATCCATCTCATAGCCTAAAAATCAAGTGTTTGTTTTCGATTAAGTGATTATATACTTCCTTTTTTTTTCCTGTCTACTCTGTTTGCATGTGAAAAATCTATAAAAAGCAACAATTTGATTTGAGGTGTTTTGTAATGCCAATTTTTAGTGGAATTTGTGGAACACAGTTTTGTATGTTATATATGAAATAATAACTATAATTTTGTATACCTATTTTATTATGCTATTAATAATGTTACATAAATGAACTGCATCTTCTCTCATTTTAGATACCTTTGGCTTTCTTAATGAGCATCTTGGTAAGGAAATCTTTCCTCAGTGGCCTGGTTGGGTTCCTTCTCACTGTCTTTTGTGGGAGTCTTGGGTTCACGTCACTGTACAGACACCTTCCTGCATCATTGGAGTGGATTTTAAGCTTGCTTAGTCCCTTTGCCTTCATGCTTGGAATGGCCCAGGTGAGATACGACTTGAATGTCTGTTAATGGCATTTCTGAAATGTCTGTCCTCTCTGGAATTCAGTAGGCTGTAGTCATTTTCAAATTCAACAGTGTAAGGCTTAAAATTCTAGTGAAGGCTGTTATGAAGTTACAAAGGTGGAACTTTTAAAAGCTTTGAAATTATTTAGCCCAGCAAAAAAAGACATTTAGAAAGTGAAAAAAAGAGGATCAATATACAATTATTTAAAGGTAATAAAAAGTATTTTCTTAGGCTACTAATTAAACATGGACTTGTCACAAATCTAATTCTAAATAACTATTCCAATTCATGTTTTTACCTAGTAATTGAAGATAATACATGATTTTAAAAACCATTAAATTAAATTAAAAATTTTAAATGTCTGGAAAATTTGTTAGTAAATTATTTTTCTGTTCATAAAATATCTTTTCTATTTATGTGATTCTTATTAAATTCCCTTTGCCTTCCCTCTAATTAAATGAAAATGCCAACCATTAAATATCCATTATTTAGTGTTTAACAAAAGGATTGTTAATTATAAAGAGCTCATTAACTTGATCACCATAGACCAGGCCACTTCTGGTCCTCCTTAAACGCACCATTGCCTTTTGCCCAGAAATTCCCCCTCATGACACCAATTTACATGCATCACCCCACCTTTTGATTGTGCCCTATTTGGTAAAAGTTCATCTAAGTTTGATCTCAAATGCCATTTCTTCCCATACTTCCCTACTTCCTCCTGATGCTTCAATTTCATTTGGAACATATTTTTATCATAACAATTACTAAACTGCATTCTAGTTGCTCATATGTCCATGATTTTCAAGGCATAGATTTGAAAACCATAAAGTAGGCATGCTCCTTATTCAACTCTATTTGCATTATGAGGCGATGAGTAGCCATTTTATTCCTATGCTAAACCTAACTGTTAAAATGTATCTTAAACCTAATTTCCTTTAATTAATTACTTTTTGATTTTCAGCTTTTACATTTGGATTATGATTTGAATTCTAATGTATTTCCTCATCCATCGGGCGGCTCAAATCTCATTGTGGCAACAAATTTCATGTTGGCATTTGATACCTGCCTCTATCTGGCATTGGTGATTTACTTTGACAAAATTTTGCCAAGTGAGTAGTGATATGATTAAAATCAAACATTATTTAAATGATTTTATTTCTGAAAACAAATCTCCTAACACATACTCTTTTTCTATTTTCTTTTTAAGAGATCTTAGAAAGCTAGTTCCTAAACAGGTCTGGTAATCATGGACATTTATAACTGTTTTTGTCTAACTGTTTAGCTCAATGGTTCTGAGCTCTGGCTGGACAACAAACCCATGTGAAGAATTTTAAAGCAATTCTAGACCCAGCTCAACCTGAAGAGATTTTGATTCAATTAATCAATGCATCTATATTAAAAAAAAAAAAACTCGCCAGAATTTCACAATATGAAAGCTAATATATCATACATTTTCATTTGTATCACCTTGCAACATAAAAGAATATGAGTTTTACAAAAGTAGGGATTTGTTTTGTTCACAGATGAAGTTTAAGCACCCATGACAGTGTCTGATTAACCCTGGAGACTCAGTAGATTCTTGTAGCTGAAATATTGCTTCACTTTTCTCTCCCTCCTTTTATAACCAAAGGCAGGGCCTGAGTTTCCCTTCTGCATTTCCTATTGAAGACAGAATGCCAAGGGCCCTTTATTCATAAAGCAATGAATACACACTTGTGGAAAGGGAAGAAGGGGAAAGGGTGAGCAGGAAGACAGAAAGCAACATCTTGTGGCATGAATTTTCTGGTTTTGTTGTTGTTGTTCTTGTTGTTTTTTTTTTAGGATAATCCTTTAAGAATTACTGTCTCTGCCTTTTAAAAGAGCCCGGAACAAAAGATGTCAGAATTCACTATTGTTAGCTAGCATGCTTAATATACAATTAGAATTGCTTGAATAAACTGTTTTCATTTGATTTTCTTCAGTAGAGGTAAAAATTACATATAGAAAAATTATTATTTTTGCTTACTAATATTTTAAGCCTTTCTACTCCCTGTTAACATTGCTTATTTAAGACACATACTTAATTACATTTTCTCTGTTCTGCTTTTGCTTTTATGGCAAAATCTCAATGACCTTTTTTTGTGTTTCTGTCATGATTTATATCCCTGGTGTTTGGGGTAGTTTAGGAGGTTTACTCTTGTGACCCTTGTACTAACTAATTCTTTCTTTTCTCCTTCTACTTATTAAAACATCCTGGTTATATTATTTTTCATTTTTGTTTGTTTTTCCAATGTGTTTATTCTCAGTGGATCCACAAACAGATGTCACTTGTCACTGTGTTTACAATTGCTTAATAGTATCCTCTTAGGTAATTGTTTTCTCTAATTTAAATTTTATTTTGGTGTGCATTATGTAATATATTCCATCTTTTTTAGTCCCTGTTTCAAACATATTCTAATAATATTACTTTAAATACTCTCTTTGTATAAGTTTTATCAAGTTATATCACATATTGTTACATTTTCATGTCTTCATTTTATTTTTTACTTAACATTATATCACAAAATGTCTTTCACATCCACACTTGTTTCAATTTCAAAAGCATATTATTATTATAACTGGACATGTATTTCATCCAAATAATGAGTTATTCCATTTTCTTCCTAATTATTATCGCTCACTAAGCTTGAATTTAAGACCAGAGATGACTTTGTTTAAAATACTTTTAAAGATAATAAATACGAATGACAGAAAGAAAAATTAACTGGATAGAATGACAGAATTATTTCACGGTAAATCTGGTGGCAGAAGGTATCCAGTGATGGTGATATGCTTTTATGTGCTAGATTTTTCTTTTGTCAAAAGGGAGAGATAGGTACTAATAACATACCATATGCCAAGTATACAGAGAGTGTAAGGTATTTATTACGTGAATGAAGGTCTGAACATGTGAGAAGTACACAGAAGTTTGAAAACCCATAACCTTACAGAGGAGGTCAGTTGCAGACTATCAGTGAAGTACGATTCTTCCGTTTCATAATGTCTCCTAATATGAAGAAAAGCAGAAGTGTTGATAGAATACTAATACAGCTGGATTAGTTTCCAGCAAGATATTCATGAATAATATGTCTTTAAAGCAGATCATAAATTTACTTAAGAGGAAAATTATGGTATGGTGATGAAATAAAGCAGAAATACACAATAGTTTTAAAAGTATTCACTTTAAGTTTCAGTAAATTATTATACCGTGTTCTTTTCCTTTGTTACAAATGTGTCATTTACTTTTCTTAAATCCTATTCTGTCTTCTCTTGGATTTTTCTTTAAGGTATCCAATATTCAATTCTCAATTTCTTCTTTCTTTGCCTATGCAATGACACCTGGTCTTCTAGACAGAATTCAGCATGCTTGCATACCTTGCATTAGTAGTTCAATCTGTCTTTCTTGAGGTTAAGAAATTCTAAAACATTTATTTAGATTCCTTTTGAAATATTTAAAAATCACAATTTCATTGCTTCCTATGGGATCTATTATATAGAGACATCTGGTAATTTTTTTTTTCCTTATGAAGCTACATGTGTCAAAATGTGCATTACCTGGTGTTGACCACATATTCAGTTTTAGTGACAAAGGGGCTGCGTTCCCATGCTACATTACTGTGACTCTCTCCCTAATGTGGTGATTGACCCAATATTTAATTGTCTTTTGATTATGTAGATGAATATGGACGTCAACGTTCACCTTTGTTTTTCCTGAAGTCCTCATTTTGGTCACAGACACAAAAGGCTGATCATGTGGCCCTTGAAGATGAAATGGATTCTGATCCTTCATCTAATGATTCTTTTGAACCAGTGCCTCCAGAATTCCATGGGAAAGAAGCCATCAGGTAATAAGGCTGCAGGTGGAGAACAGGGCAAAGGCAGGAAGCTAAGAGTCAGCACCTGAGACAAGCAAAGTTTCCTTTTGTGCTCTGTAGACAGTTCCCACCTGTCTTCACCTATGCTGCTTCTGTCACTTCTCACCTCAAGTTTAAGGAAAGATCCTTTTGCCAACCCCTTACAGCCTAACATTGTTGACATTTACACTAAATAAAAACCTAAGTTTTACCAGCTAATATAATTCAGCAAAACCTTGCCTGGATTCAGTCTTTTACTTGCTATTTCTTTCCATCCTCAGCCTCCCTTGTTGCTTTACTAGGTCTCAGTTTAACAGCTTTGGCAAGGAGTAGTGGCTCACGCCTGTAATCCCAACACTTTGGGAGGCTGAGGTGGGTGGATCACTTCAGCTCAGGAGTTTGAGACCACTCTGGGCAACATGGTGAAACCCCATCTCTACTGAAAATACAAAACTTAACCAAGCATGGTGGTGCACACCAGTAATCTCACCTACTGGGGAGGCTGAGGCACAGGAATCACTTGAACACAGTAGGCAAAGGTTGCAGTGAGCCAATGTTGTGCTACTGCACTCCAGCCTGGGTGATAGAGCAAGACTGTCCCTCAAAAAAAAAAAAAAAATCTAAACAGCTTTATATGAATAGAGACTGAATAGCAGATCATAAAATAAGAAACATAAATTTGATTTGGCTTATGGATTATATACTTACCTGGTAGAATAAAACCATACAGATTAAGTGCCTAGGAATCCAGACCTATAGTAGTACACAGCATAAGTTAATTTCATTCCTTTCTGTAGACATCATCACCATGTAACCAATATCATCTTACATACACTGTACATGCAAGATGAAATGTTGTATTTACCTTCCAACACAGTCCTAAAGCCCTGCAAATTTTCAAGTTGTGAAACCTGAAACTGGCCTGGAATATAAGTACGTTGGTTAAGGTAACAGCACCAAGTGGTTGTAATGGGTTAAGCTTAGATGAACAGTACTGTGAAGGCTTTGCTCTTGCTATTATGATACATTGACTGCCTTTCTGACGGTATTTCGTAGAGAAACTTTGGAGACCTTGACTCAGGGTAGCCAAAGATCTTTCCAACCTGTGCCCATGGTTCACAGGAGCCTTTTGGTATCAGATGTCTTAGCCTTGCCATTCAAAGGTGATCCTATTCTCCAACCCCAATCTATGGAACCTTTGCTTATGGGTCCCAAGCACAGTTAAATTCTTATAACTCCTCACGTGATGCCAATGTGCAGACAGGGTTGGCAAGCAGTATTCTAGCTGATTCTGTCACACAACTATGACTGCATGAGAGTGAAGACCTAGATCTTCATATACCCTGAAGATAAGATTCATCCAATCCTGTCTACCAAACTGGAAGTTACAAACTGAAGAAAATTGTCACTTTGAAGTATCTTTTCTTTTTTTCAGAATCAGAAGTGTTACAAAAGAATAAAAAGGAAAGCCAGAAAAAAAAAAAACCTTAAAAAATAAAAAAAAAAAAAAAAAAAAGAGAGAGAGAGAGAAAATATTTAGTTATTATATTAATATTGATTTCATGATTTTAATTCAGTTTGTTTTGTTTTGGTGAGTAACGTGGTATTTCAGACTTGAAGAGTTATTTGAGCTTCATAATAAATTTTTTCTTCTATTACTTTTACTTCATAAAAGTTAGAAAAAATGAATATGTTTTAGAAATGGATGTATTTAGGATCTATAATGGGTGATATTGAGGTAGACTAAGGATATTCTGGGTTTTTTTTCCCTACAAACTCAAGTTTTTCTTCTGTAATCTAAAACCTATTGGTATGTGCATGTGAAAATGTCACTTACCTCAAAGGAGTTTTAGCCATGTAATGATTTACTATTAATCTATTCTTCCATTTAATAAATATTAACGTTGACCTACCATATGCAGGGAATGTCAATGAACCTATGATATAGATATGTTCCATTCATTTAAACTCAGTAATTTCAAAATTTCAAAAGAAGCTATTTTGATAAATAAGTTTATAAAGGGAAATTTTAATGTTTCATTTTGAATTTAACAAATTTATTTATATTTATATATTTATACCTGGAAAAGACAACCATTCAAGGAAATTAACAACAATGGATTGGCTCCCTAATAGACTTTATTTGTGGTTTTGTTTTTCTTTCTCTCCACCTCTTTTTCTTTACCTCTTTATCTTATCTTTCTTTCCTTTCCTTTTTTCTTCCTAGATCTGATATTTGACATTTACGAAGGTCAAATCACTGCCATACTTGGTCACAGTGGAGCTGGAAAGTCAACACTGCTAAACATTCTCAGTGGCTTATCTGTTCCCACCAAAGGTACAAACTGGTTTGTTTTACAAGTCGGATTGACAAATAAATCAGCTGTTAATATAAAGTTCTCTCAATTGTTAATCACAAACACATACCTAGGGAAAAATGGAATTTTATTTAATGGTAATATTAAACAGAGTAAGTAATATTTAATTGGTATACTGCATATGGAATCTGAATATTTCATAATAATTATTTTCATGGTCATTAGTTACCATTTGGCATTCCAGATGTATCTGTCAGCTCTCTCTCTTTCTTTTTTTAGCAATAAGGTATTTTTTAAATATTTATTTTATGTTTGGGGGTGCATGTGAAACTTTGTTACACAGATAAATAATGTCATGGGGGAGTGTTGCATATATTATTACATAACCCAGGTATTAAGCCCCAGTACCCAATAGTTATATTTTCTGCCTCCCTCCCTTCTTCAACCCTCCCCCATCAAGTAGACTTCAGTGTCTGTTATTTGCTTTTTCGTGATTATAAGTTCTTACCATTTAGCTCCCTCTTATAAGTGAGAGTGTACGGTATTTTATTTTCTGTTCCTGCATTAGTTTGTTAAGGATGAAGCCTCCAGTTCCATCTATGTTCCCACAAAAGACATGATCTCATTCTTTTCTATGGCTGCATAATATTTCATGGCATATATGTATCCCATTTTCTTTATCTGGTCCATCATTGCTAGGCATTTAAGTTGATTTCATGTCTTATTGCTCCTTATGATTCTGTGAGTTGACTGGGAATTTTTTTCTATTCTGGACCAAAGTGATAGGGGCTGGATGATTTACCATGGCCTCACTCATGTATCTGGGGCTTCTGTTAGAACAGCTGCATGTCTCTTCCCGCATGGGAGTATCTTTCAGAAGGCTAGCTGGGATTCTTCACCCGATGGTCCCCATGATCCCAGCAGCAAGCGAGGATGAATCACTGTGTGGAAGCTTTATATCAGACTGCTTGTATCACATTTGCTAAGATCCTGCTTGGTAGACAGGCAAACCTAAATGTCAAGGGTAGACAAAGAGACTACACTTTGATGGGAAAAGCTGCAGATCTGAACATTTTTTTAATATACTATGCCACTAAAGTAGAAATTTCTAATGCCTGAATTGTATAAACTGTGAAGATAAAGTTATACCTACAAAATTTAATTAACATAGTTATTTTGCTAAGATATATCTTAAGCATTATCTTGATGTTAACTTTTCCTTTGTTACAGGTTCAGTCACTGTCTATAACAATAAGCTTTCAGAAATGGCTGACCTAGAAAATCTCTGCAAGCTGACCGGAGTTTGTCCACAATCCAATGTGCAATTTGACTTCCTCACTATGAAAGAAAACCTCAGACTCTTTGCTAAAATTAAAGGGATTCTGCCACAAGAAGTGGATAAGGAGGTATATAAATATGTTAGAGCTAACGTGTTGGTCAAAATGAGATTATTAAAATCTATTTGCAGTGAGTTTTAATTTTTAATTTTAAATTACTTGTGTGCAAATTATTGTACAATTATTGGACAAGAAAATCCAATTTAAACAATAGCTAACATTGCATATAATTGACAATAACTGAACCTGGAACAAAGGAAAAGTTAGTATCAAGATAATGTTTACGATCCATCTTAATAAAATCACGATGATAATTAACTTTAAATGTAATAAATCATTTATTCTTCACAGCCACCCTATGAGACAGGTGCTATTATTATCCCCATTTTATGCCTGTGGTTCAAGAGAGCGAGTAACTTTACCAACTTAGTTAATGTGGGTGACTTTCAAACCTGGGAAGTTTGGCTTCATTGTTTGTGCTTTTAATCATTTACACTTTATAGCCTTGTATTTATACATTTAAGAAAAGAATTAAATGCTGGTGTATGACATAAATACTGTCTTTTGGTTAGATACAAAGAGTTTTGCTGGAATTGGAAATGAAAAATATTCAGGATGTTCTTGCTCAAAACTTAAGCGGTGGACAGAAAAGAAAGCTAACCTTTGGGACTGCCATTTTAGGAGACCCTCTGGTGAGTCACACTGAATTTGCAGGTGAATTCAAATTTTAAAAAAATGGAACTTTAGGTATTAATTCAAATATTTTATTTGCAAAGGACATGTGTTATAAAATATTCATAATAGAACATTAAATATAGTATCTAAATCCTAACCATAATACCCTCTTAAATATAATCAATATGGGTTTTGCATTGTTTTCTGGAAGAACTTCATCTTTGTGGAAAACTGCTTTATATACTTGCCACATTTGTAGATTTTCCTATTGGATGAACCAACTGCTGGACTGGATCCCTTTTCAAGACACCAAGTGTGGAATCATCTGAAAGAACGCAAAACAGACCGCGTGATCCTCTTCAGTACCCAGTTCATGGATGAGGCCGACATCCTGGCGGGTAATCACTGGTTTCTGTTAAGTATCGTGAGGAGGACTTTAATAGATCTAAAAAAAATATGGATTGGTCTCTGAACAGTTGTATTTTGTACTTCTGTCATCCAGCTGTATCTGGCAAATTGAATGGCTGGTAGTGGTTAGAACTGGACCCAAAGCCTCTTACAACCATTTCAGAGTATCTTGCAGAATTTTGTATTATTTGGTCACATAGAAGCATGATCTGCCAGGAAATTCACTTATTGCAAAATAAACAAAGTTTATTTTCTAAGAGATCTACCTTTTACTAAGAATTGAGGGAAATCCACTTGAAATATTCAAATGATTTTAATGTTTCATCTGTTAAAATATGTAATATGACAATTTTCTATATTAGAACATATATCCACAAAATTTAACCTCCCTAATGGGATGGATTGCAAAACATGGTACATAAATGAGATTAAAATGTGTCTATTTAATTGAATCCTTATCAAGCCCTGCATTTAAAACCATAGAAGCTCCTGAATTAAAGTTTGATTATATAGATGATTACCTGTCTTTTCTTGGAAATGAATGGGCAACTTATTAACAAACTTTCTTCTTTGCTCTTCTTCTTTTTCAGACAGGAAAGTATTTCTCTCCAAAGGGAAGCTAAAGTGTGTGGGCTCTTCTTTGTTTCTAAAGAAGAAATGGGGGATTGGATATCACTTAAGGTAAGGCCACTTAAGAAGGCTGGGAGTAAATGAGAACTGGTCTAAAGTACGGCATGATGCTTGAAGCAAAACATTACAACACATAAGAAAAACTTTTATTATTATACACAGGTGTTTGTACAAACATATACACATATTCGTGTCTACCTGGTTAGTATGTATATGTAAGAGATAGTGATCTGAAGATTTTAGATATTGAGAATATAACCACAAAAGTTTAGATAAATATGATTAAAAATATACATCTGCAACACAGTTTTTATTAACAGAGGTGTATATTAAGGGAACCTTTTCAACTGACACACTTGTATTCTACACCTTCATCATCTCTCACCCAGGTTGTTAATATATTCTTAGGTAGGCTACTTGCTTCCACTCCTCCTAGACCTTCCTCTTCTTTCTTGTTCTTCTCCTCCTGTCCACCCTCTTCATTTTATTATCTTTATTTTGAATAGCAGCATATTCTGGCTGTAATTTATTGAGTGACTCATATATGATACTTAACATTATTTTACTTAAATCTCCTTTATTAACTTTTAATTTTTATGGATACATAGTAGGTATATATATTTATGGGGTACATGAGATATTTTGATACAGGCAAACAGTGTGTAATAATAATATCCAGATAAATGGGGTATTCATCACCTCAAACTTTTTTGCTTTTTTTTTTTTGACGGAGTTTCTCTCTTGTTGCCTAGGCTGGAGTGCAATGGCATGATCTCAGTGCACCGCAACCTCTGCCTCCTCGGTTCAAGCAATTCTCCTGTCTCAGCCTCCCAAGTAGCTGGGATTACAGGCATGTGCTACCATGCCTGGCTACTTTTTTTTTTTTTTTGTATTTTTAATAGAGACAGGGTTTCACCATGTTGGTCAGGCTGGTATCGAACTCCTGACCTCATGATCTACCTGCCTCGGCCTCCCAAAGTGTTGGGATTAATTACAGGCATGAGCCACCACGCCTAGCCACCTCAAACATTAATCATTTCTTTGTGTTACAGACATTTTAGTTATACTGTCTTAGTTATTTTGCTATGTAAAATAATTTGTTGACTATTTAATATAGCCTGTATAGTCATATTAATATATTGTACATGTAATATAATCTGTGAAGAATGTCACCCTGCTCTGCTATCAAATACTAGATCTCATTCTACTAATTATATTTTTGTAACCATTAACTCTCCTGACTTTCCCCTCTCCACCACACTACCCTTCCCAGCCTCTGGTAACCATCCTTCTGCTCTCTAAATTGTTTTAATTTTTAGCTCTTGCAAATGAGTAAGAACATATGAAGTTTGTCTTTCTGTGCCTAGCTTATTTCACTTAACACAATGATCTCCATTCCATCCATGTTGTTGCAAATGACAGGATCTCATCCTTTTCACGGCTGAATAGTACTCCACTGTGTGTATGTACTACATTTTCTTTATCCAGTCATCTGTTGATGGACACTTAGGTTGCTTCCAAATCTTGGCTGTTGTGAATGGTGCTTCAATAAACATTAGAGTGCAGATATTTCTTTGACATACTGATTTCCTTTCTTTGGGGTATATACCTAGGAGTTGGATTGCTAGATCATATGTAGCTCTATTTTTAGTTTTTTTGAGGAACTTCCAAACTGTTTTCTATAGTGGTTGTACTAATTTATATTCCCACCAACAGTGTACGATGATTCCCTTTTATCCACATCCTTGCCAGCATTTGTTATTGCCTGTCTTTTGGATAAAAGCCATTCTAACTGGGGTGAGGTTATATGTCATTATAGTTTTGATTTTCATGTCTCTGATGATCAGTGATGTTGAACACCTTTTCATATGCCTGTTTGTCATTTGTATGTCTTCTTTTCAGAAATATTTATTCAGACATTTTACCCATTTTGAATTGGATTATTAGATTTTTTTTCCTATTGTTTGAGCTATTTATATAGTCTGATTATTAATCACTTGTCAGATAGTTTGCAAATATTTTCTTCTACCCTATGAGATGTCTCTTTACTTGATTGTTTGGTTTGTTGTGCAGAAGCTTTTTAACTTGATGTGATCTCATTTGTCCATTTTAGCTTTGGTTGCCTCTACTTGTGGGGTAGAGAAATCTTTACCCAGACCAATGTCCTGAGAAGTTTCCCCAGTGTTTTCTTGTAGTAGTTTCCTAGGTTGAGGACTTATAGTTAGGACTTTAATCCATTTTGATTTGATATTTATAAATGGTGAGAGATAGGAGTCTAGTTTTATTCTTCTGTATATGGATATCTAGTTTTCTTAGCACCATTTGTTGAAGAGATTTTCCCCAATGTATGTTCTTGGTCTTTTTGTTGAAAATGAGTTTACTGTGGAAGTATGGATTTATTTCTGCATTATCTGTTCTGTTCCATTGGCCTATGTGTCTGTTTTTATGCTAGTACCATGCTGTTTTGGTTATTATAACTCTGTAGTATAATTTGAAGTCAGATAATGTGATTCCTTTAATTTTGTTCTTTTTGCTAAGAATGATTTTGTCTATTCTGGGTCTTGTGTGGTTCCATAAGAATTCTAGTTTGTTTGTTTATTTTCAGTGAAAAATGTCATTGGATGGTGTTGAATAAGTAGACTGTTTTGGGTAGTGTGAACATTTTAACAATATTGATTCTTCCAATCTGTGAGCATAGAACATCTTTCCTTTTTTATGTCCTCTTCAATTTCTTACATCAATGTTTTATGGTTTTCACTATAGAGATTTTTCACTTCTTTGGTTAAGTTTATTGCTAGATATCTTATTTTATTTGTAACTATTGTCAATGGGATTACTTTCTTGAATTCCTTTTCAGCATGTTCGTTGTTAGCATATAGAAATGCTATTGACTTTTATATATTGATTTTGTATCCTACAACTTTACTGACTTTATCAGTTCTAATAGTTTTTGTGGGTTTTTTTTTTAGGATTTTTCAGATATGAGATCATATACTCACAAGGATGATTTTATTTCTTCCTTTCCATTTTGGATGCCCTTTATTTCTGCCTCTTATCTGATTGCCACAGCTATGACTTCCAGTATTATGTTGAATAACAATGGTGAAAGTGGGCATCATGGTTGTGTTCCAGATCTTAGAGAGAAGGCTTTCCCTCATTGAGTATGATACTAGCTGTAGGTTTGCCATATATGGCTTTTATTTTGTTGAGTCGTTTTTCTTCTATACCCAGATTTTTGAGGGTTTTATCATGAAGAGATGTTGAATTTTATCAACTGCTTCTTCAGCATCAATTGAAATGATCATATCTTTTTTGTCCTTTATTCTGTTTATACGATGTATCACACTGATTTCCATACATTGAACCACCTTTGAATCTCTGAGATAAGTCCAGCCACGACCAAGATGAAGGATCTTTTTAATGTGTTGTTGAATTCGATTTGCCAATATTTTGATGAGGATTTTTACATCCATATTCCAGTGATACTTGCCTGTAGTTTTCTTTTTTTGATGTGTCTTTGGTGGTCAGGGCAATACTGGCCTCACAGAATGAGTTTCAAAGTGTTCCCTCCTCCTCTATTTTTCAGAATAATTTTGAGTAGGATTGGCATTAGTTGTTCTTTAGGTACTTGGTAGAATTCAGCAGTGAAGCTATTAAGTCCCTTGCTTTTCTTTGTGGGAAGACTTTTTATTATGGCTTTAACCTTGTTAGTTGTTGTTGATCTGTTCAGGTTTTAGATTTCTTCATGATTCAATCTTGATAAATTGGACATGTATAGGAATTTGTCCATTTCTTCTAGGTTTTCCAATTTATTGACATATAGCTGCTCATAGTAGCCACTAATGATTATTTGAATTTCTTTAGTATCAGTTGTTAGGTCTCCTATTTTATCTCTGATTTTATTGATTTTTGTCTTTGCTTTGCTTTGCTTTTTTTTTTTTTTTTTTTTTTTTTNTAGTTTGGCTAAAAGTTTATCCATTTTGTATAACTTTTCAAACTTTTCATCTTTTTTATTGTTTACTTCATTTCAATTTTATTTATTCCTGCCCTGATGTTTATTATTTCTTTTCTTCTATGACTTTTGAGTTTGGTTTGTTCTTGCTTCTCTAGTTCTTTAAGAAGCATTGGTAGGTTGTTCATTTGAAGTTTTTCTATCTTTTTGATATAAGCACTTATTGCTATAAACTCCCTATTTAGTAACACTTCCACTATATTCCATAGGTTTTGGTATGTTGTGTTTCTGTTTCCATTTGTTTCAGTAAATTTTTCCATTTCCGTCTTAATTTCTTCCTTGACCCACTGGTCATTCTAGCACATATTCTTTAATTTCCATGTGTTCGTATAGTTTCCAAAGTTCCTCTTGTATTGATTTCTAGTTTTATTCTATTGTGGTCAGAGAATCTATTTGGTATAATTTCAATTTGAAAAAAAATTAATTCTTGTTTTGTGGCTAACATATGGTCTATCCGTGAGAATGATCCATGTACTGAAGAGAAGACTGTGTATTCCACAGCCATTGAATGAAACGTTCTATAAATATTTATTAGGTCCATTTTGTCTATAGTGCAGATTAAGTCCAGTGTTTTTTATTTTTCTGTCTGGATCATCTATCCAATGCTGAAAGTAGTGTGTTGAAGTCTCCAGCTATTATTATATTGGGTCTCTCTCCCGCTCTCTCTGTCTGTCTTCAGCTTTAATAATGCTTGCATTACATATCTGAGTGCTGCAGTCTTGGGTGCATATATATTTACAATTGTTATATCCTCTTGCTGAATTAACCCTTTTATCATTATATAGTGACATTCTTTATCTCTTTTTATGGTTTTTGTCTTGAAATCTATTTTGTATAATATAAAGATAGCTATTTCTGCTATTTCTTGTTTTGTATTTGCATTGAAAGTTCTCTGTTACTATCCCATGAATAAGCTTTCTATCCTTATCTCTTTGTCTATCTCCTCCTTAGGACCAATGTCTCTTATACTTGCCCTTTGGAGGCTGTTTTTTAGACCTTGTAGGTGTGCTTCATTCTTTTTTATTCTTTTGTCTTTTGTCTCTTCTGTGTATTTTCAAATAACCTGTCTTCAAGCTCATTGATTCTTCTATTTGATCAATTCTGCTATTGAGAGACTTTGATACATTCTTCAGTATGTCAATTGAATATTTTAGCTCCAGAATTTCTGCTTGATTTTTAAACATCATTTCAATCTCTTTTTAAATTTATCTAATAGGATTCTGAGTTCCTTCTCTGTATTATCTTAAATTTCTTTGAACATCCTCAAAACAGCCCTTTTGAATTCTCTGCCTGAAAGCTCACATATCTTTGTCACTCTGGTATTGGTCCCTGTTACCTTATTTAGTCATTTGGTGCTGTCATATTTTTCTAGATAGTCATGATGCTTGTAGATGTTCATCAGTGTCTGAGCCTTGAGGAGTTAGGTATTTATTATAATGTTCACAGTCTGGGCTTGTTTGTACCCGTCCTTCTTGGGAAGGCTTTCCAAATATTAAAAGGGAATAGAATGTTGTGGTCTAAGTCTTTGATCACTGCAGCTATATCAGCACTAGGGGGCACCCTCATACCCAGTAACACTGTGATTCTTGCAGACTCTTAGAGGTACCACTTTGGTGGTCTTAGAGAATAATTGGATTACCAAGCAAAGACTCTTGTGTTCTCTTCCCTTAACATTCTCCAAATAGAGAGACAGAGAGAGAGAGAGAGACAGACAGACAGAGAGTGTGTGTGTGTGTGCGTGTGTATTGAGCTGAGCTGTCTGGAGCTGGGAGAGGGGTGACACAAGTATTATGCTAGGTCAGATCCAAAGCCAGTACAGCAGTGGGTCTTTCTCAGGGCTTGCAGTGGCTATTGCCTGGCTACCGCCAATGTTCACTCCAAGCCTAACAGCTCTTTAGGTAGCAGGTGGCAAATATAGCTAGGCTTGTGTCCTTCCCTTCAGAGTGGCAAGCTTCCCCCAGCCCAGAGCGGGTCCAGAAATGCCGTCTGGGAGCAAGGACCTGGAGTCAGAAATCTGTACTTGGTGCTGTATTCTACCGCAGCTGAACTGACATCCAAACCAGAAGACAAAGTCTTCCCACTCGTCCCTTTCCTCAAGGAAAAGAAGTCTCTTCCCATAGTAACCACTGCTCCAGGCCTGTAGTGAGCCCTTCAGGGCAATGGGCTCCCCTCTGGCCTGGGGCAAGTCCAGAAATGCCATCCAGGAGCCCAAGCCTAGAATCCAGGACCCCAGGAATCCACTTGGTGCTCTCCTCCACTGTAGCTGAGCTGGTACCTAAGCTGCACGACAAAGTCCACTCTACTCTTCCCTCTCTTTCCCTCAAGCAGAAAATCTCTCTCCAGGGCGATCATAGCTGGGAATGTGTTAGGTCAAATCTGAAGCCAGCAACAGCACTGGGCCTCACCCAAGGCCTGTGGCAAGTACTCCCTGGCTACTGCTGGTGTTTATTCAAAACCCAAACGTTGTTTAGTCAGCAGGTGATGGATCTGGCAGAACTGGGTCTTTTTCTTCGAGGCAGCAGGTTCTCTTCTGGCTTAGGGTATGTCTAAAAGTGTCATCCATGAGCAAGGGCCTGGAATGGGGGCCTCAGAACTCTGCCTGATGTCCTGTTCTGCTGTGGCTGAGCTTATGTGCAAGTTGCAAGAGAAAATCCTCTTTACTCCTCTCTCCTCAACAGTAGGAAGAAGTCTCTCCTGGAACAACAAGCTGCACTGTATGGTGCTGGGGGAGGGGTGAAACAGGCACTCCCTTGACTGCCCCAGCTGGTGTCTCTCTAGGTCTTGTGCACCCCAAGTTCATTGGCTTTGAGCCCAGCACAGCATCAGTACTTGGCCAGGAATTACAGTTCCTGTGATCATAAGTTTATTTAGATCCCTAGAGCACTTTAGTCCATGGTAGTGGGATAGATTATTCCCCTCTGGCTAAGGCTGCTCTAAATGCTCCCTCTGTGGGCACTGGCTGAATTCTGTCCTATGTTGCTTTTCACTGTGACAGGCAACATTGAGCTCCAATGCAAAGTCCCACAATCACTGTGCTCTTCCTCCCCCAAGCATACAACATTCTCTCTCTGTGCCAGGCAGCTGTTGCAGGGGATGGGAAGTTGTGTCAGCAATTCAAGACTGTCTTTCCTAGTCTCTCCAGTGCTTATTTTCCTTATATAATGTTAAAACCACTATAATTGCTCACCTGATTTTTTGTTCTTATGAAGGTGCTTCCTTGTGTAGACAGTTGTTCAATTTGGTGTTCCTGCAGAGGGGGAGATTTCCGGAGGGTTCTATCTGGCCTCTTGCTCTGCCTCCCCTTCAAAATCTTTTATTGTTTAAAATAGAAGTGTTGTTACTTTTAATTTTAAAGATGAAATTACAGATTCTCTAGGTTAATAAGAGCTGGAGCCAGAAATTGAACCTGAATATTTTTAACTTCTAAATCTAGTAGTCAAATTCATATTTTAAACTACTTTTGTTACATGATTGGTTGTTTGTGTAAATTTATACCATCTATACTTAAGAAAGAAAACAGGGCTGGGTGTGGTGGTTCATGCCTGTAATCCCAGCACTTTGGGAGGCCAACGCGGGCGGATCAAGAGGTCAATAGATCGCAACCATCCTGGCCAACATGGCGAAACCCCGTCTCTACTGAAAATACAAAAATTAGCTGGGCATGGTGGCGCGCACCTGTAGTCCCAGCTACTTGGGAGGCTGAGGTAGGAGAATTGCTTGAACACAGGAGGCGGACGTTGCAGTGAGCCAAGAGATCATGCCACTGCATTCTAGCCTGGGTGACAAAGTAACACTCTCTCTCAAAAAAAAAAAAAAAAAAAAAAAAAAAAATATACAAAAAAAAAAAAAAAAAAAAAGAAAGAAGGAAAACAAACATATGATAACAGCAAGACAAAGAAAATAGGATGACAGTTTCCTTGAACTCATCTGCACTTGTGCAAGTCCTAGAGAGTTATTTGAAAAATATCTCATGTAGAGTTTATTAATCTTCCAGTTCTGTGTAATGTCCCCCAATTTTTTATTTGTTATAGCACTTTGTTTGAATCTCTTCTTGGAAATTAAACTATCTAAAACCTAGTGTTTTCACCTACAAAGTGAGACTAGTAACTCCTACTTGCAAGTAATGGTTAGAGAAAAATAAGTAAGAGGCTGCCTGGCACATTGCATGGAAACATAACATGTTCTCAAAATAAAAAGCGCTAGTCAGTATCCCTGCCCAATTTGCATGTCCCTTCATGGACTCCTATTTGTGCAGTTGCCTTAGTTTCTTCTAATCTAAGGGTCAACAAACTGTAGCTCATGAGCCACATCCAGCCTACTTCTTCTTTCTATAAACACAGTTTGGTGGGAGCCCAATCATGCCCATTCTTTTACACACTGCCATGGCTGCCTCCACATTACAACAGCAGAGTAGAAGCGTTTCAACAGAGTTCTGTTGGCCCATATAGCCTAGAAAATTTGCTATCTAGTACATATTTTACAGAAGAAGTTTTATCACCTCCCCTTTCAAGCTGTAAGCTCCTCAAGGAACAACTTTGTGCATGATTCATTCATTTTCCTGTAGCACTCAGCACAAGTTCTTACAAGTGGCCAAGAAATATTTCTTAAGTTGCTTTAGTTTCAGGAGTCAGCAACATGGAAAACAACTATGACATTTTTTGCTTCATTCCTTCAGTGGATTTCGCTACTTCCAAAAATAGCTTATATTTTTGTAAGTTCATACATGCCTTATGTGTCAGTGGAATAATTTTGACTTATGCATTTGGTCAAATAAAATTGCTACCATTTTTAAGGGCTTGCTAAGTGCAAACATCACTATTATTCAGTTGTTAGAATAACCTTAGATGCTAGGAATCATTATTCCAGTTTTCTAACAAAGTAACTGTTTGGATAAGTTAAATAACACATTCCAAATGGCAAAACTATGTTTCAAAGTGAAGTCGCTACTGATATTTTACTTACTGTATACTTTATAGCCTTAATTAATAAATATTTTGTGTATCTGTTTCTCTATAGTGGAGAAATAGCAGTGGTGTTCTTCAATGGATAGACTTTTTCTCAATAATACTTTGTTCCTATTCACCGTTCTGGGCTTAGCATGATAAGAAAAGCAAACCCATATTCATCCATTATTAGTTTCTATCTATAATCTAGTTTCCTTCATAGTACTTATTACTGTTGACAATTATGTTACTCATCTGGTTGTCTACATGTTTTCTTCCTGTCTCCCTTACTAGACAATCAACTCTGTAAGAGCAGAACAATGTTGTCTAGTCACCATTGTATCCTCCGCACTTAGTATGATGTTTGTCACATACTAAGAACTTGGTAAACTTGCATTGGATGACTAAATTGAATAAATGAAACTGTTTGGCATCTATACTTATCACAAGTCTCTTGTTCTTTTGAATCAATACAACAATTCTATTTAGTCAACTTAAAACTGAACATAATCTGCAACGTTAGCCATTTTGCATAGTCCCGACCTTTGCTGTATTGCAACCCTGGTGTTTCCACTGTGTAACTACTCTCTCTTCAGGGGCTTGAATCAATATCAGACTTCTCTGGGCACCAGTAACCTCACTAGTAACTCTGATTAGCTCATGCTTTTCTTTTGTCCATCACTTTTATATGATTTGGTTGGGTTTTTGTCTTCTTATTTCTTGGGTTTTTGTCCTCATGTTTCATATTTGTATGATCTATTTCTGGCAGTAGATTTTAATTGATTTTCTTTGTCCTATAGAGACTAGTCATTTTTTTTTCTTGCTATTGAGACTATTTCAAATAACATGTCCTTTTTTTTTTCTGAATGCCAGCTTGCAGTTAAATGAAATATGTGTTGAGGAAAACATAACATCGCTTGTTAGACAGCACATCCCTGATGCCAAATTATCAGCCAAAAGTGAAGGAAAACTTGTTTATACATTACCATTAGAAAGAACAAATAAATTTCCAGGTAATGTACATGAATACTGTGAAATAAAATATGTAAATAGTAGTCATCATGATAATCATAATTATTATTACAACTAACATTTATCAAGGTCTTATAGTATGCTCAGGTATTGAAACATAATCAAAAGAATAGTACAATAACTGAATTACTTTCTGTATAGTAGGAAATAGTATTATATTCTAATAGTTTTATTGTAATGCCTGGGTGCTTTAGAAAGCTTCTTTTAGTCCTTCCGTCCTTGTAGTGTATAATATAATATTCTAATATTCATAAATGTGCACAAGCACAAATAGTTGAAAACCTCTGGCTTACGCACTGTATTAAACAACCCTGTGATGTGGCTGTCTCTCTTGATGAGACTTTTGCAATAACTTTGTGTTTTTCAGGCTAATGCATAAAAGTTTACTAGTTACGTTTGTTGTTCAGGGAATCTATTCCTTGACAATGGGCACTAGGAGGGCCTGCATTAGTGGTTGAAACCATTAACCTTGCTCTATGTGTGGATAAGTTAAAAAGTTTTTTAACTTATCCTTTTGCCCAAGCAGGAGCTCAAGATTGAAGCCTCAGGACTTCTGTAATCACCCTAGTATTAAAATTAGGTTTTTATTTAAGCTTAATTTAACCACTATAATTCAAATCCATGTGGGCAGGGGCATTGTTCATTGCTTCATGAACAATGACTGATGCATAAGTATATTTTGGTAAATGAACTAAAGAATTAATAGATATAAAATTGCTAGAGGAAATAATCACTATCACAATTCCAGGAAAATTCCCTTATTCAATTTCACATTCTCTGCCTATTAGATCTTGTGAATTTTTTCTTCCATTGTTAGAAGCAGAATACTTTTAAATAGTTTGTATTCTGTCCTCCCTTTAACAAGTATTTTCTGAACTACAGAAGATGCTGTACCATCCAACCAATTCTCAAAAAATTAATTCCTTTCCTTTTGTCAGTTATAGCATAAATGGCTCCCATTTATATCTGTTCTCTAGAAGAGACTCTTCAATTAATTAGGCTTAGAGTTGAAAAATCCAAAGTTTCACAATTAACTAAATTTTAAAAGCAAGTCAGAAGAAACTAAGATCAAATTTTAATAGACATGCAAATGAATATAAATTAATATTTGATAATAAGAAAGTAATATTGGGGTTGTAATACATGATATAAAATAGAAAATAATATATAGAATTTGTGGAATAAGGTTATCTATTATGAAATATTAATTTTCAAATGTCTTTGACATATCACAAGTATAATTTCATATATTTGTGCTTATTAGTTTGAAAAATTATCTTCAGTTCATTTGTGAGTCTTATTTTAATTCACTGTTGTGTGTATTCTTTAGAACTTTACAAGGATCTCGATAGCTATCCTGACCTAGGAATTGAGAATTATGGTGTTTCCATGACAACTTTAAATGAAGTATTCCTGAAACTAGAAGGAAAATCAACAATTAATGAATCGGGTAAATAAAATGCGTGAAAATTATTATGTAAAAGTATTCACAGTACCCAGTGCAGCATATATTTTAAGAACACACTGTTCCAAAGATGTGAGTACAAAATGTGGAGTTCATGATGAAGGCTCTTCTTAGACAAGCTTGTGTAAAAATAAAACGCATCCCTGTCAACATTGCCTTGTAGTTAAAAATAACCCATTTTTCTACATCCAAAGCTCACTGCACTCATTGTATCCCTGTGCTTCCAAGAGCAGTTTCAAATAAAACATTTATTCTAAATAGTTAATATAAGACATGAACTCCCAGGTCTATAACACTTAAGAACCTCAAACAGTACTTTAAAAATGAAACTATTAAATTTCTGTACACCAGTGATAATAAAATCTGAATTAAACATATTGTACTGTTCCACAGATCTCAGATTCTCTGGTGTCAGGTTTTTTATTCTTTTTTTTTCTTTATGTTAGAAATTGGACAATATCTATCTACTTATTTTCAAAGTCACAGATAACTTACTCTCTTGTTTTCAGACTGTTTTGAAGCCAAACCTAATAAACTCTCTATTTCTGATAATGTACTTTTCCATTCTAACATTTTCATTTGTTCTTTTGTAGAGTTTCAGTTTCTTCACTGTTTCTCGTCTGCTCCTCATATTGTCCATATTTTCCAGTAGATCTTATAACATATTTATTATAGTTATTTTTAAACTCATGTATTTTAATTTTAACATGTGGACCACGAGACTGATGACCCTTATCAGTAACTGACTTTGATTTTTTCCTCTTCCTTATGGGTTATATTTCCTTGCTTCTTCATATGTCTTGAAACTGTATTTTATCATGGACATTACTGTCACAAAACAGGAGTACTGAGGTAAACAATGCCCAGAAAATGGCATGAATCTTACTCTGTCCACATCTATGCTGATGTGGATGGCAGAACTGATCTAGTTTGTATTTGCAGGCGTCTGGGCTTTTGCATAGGTTTTAATAGATTCAGCTCGCTCCCAGCTTCGAATGTTTTAAAAGTAGAATCAGGTCTTTCCCTTAGACATGATTTTGAATTAAAGCACTGGAAAAATTATATATATTTCTCTGTAGCCCCACTATCAAATACCTCAATAACAGGATTAATCTCACTGATTTTCAGCCTGCCATCACTTTTCGTTTATTTATTTGTTCGTATTTCTTTATTCTTTATTTGTACATATCTCTGCACCCTCTCATTCAGTGACTGGCCCCTAGTGGACTAATGTATTACACAAAGGGAAGCACCAAAAAACACGATGACATCTTGCTCAAGACGCTGTGCAGCTTCTTGTGTCTCTCTCTGTTTATCTCAGTATCTGCCCCCAGCTACGGGTGTACTGTTTCTATGCACTTAGGAAGGGCTCCATGAAAAAAAGTTGGTAGATGGTGTAAACTCGTTTTGTGGCTAAGGTATCACATGATTCTAGTCAGTTATATCAGCTCACATATAACCACAGAGTTTGTGTAATCTGGGCTGCTTTTTCTTAACCTACCTTTGGGGGTTTTCTCCTTTTTCCTTTTTCTGCCATGCCCCTAAAGATGAAAGCTTCCACAGGAATCTTTTCCCCCTAGAAATGTTTTCTTCCTCTGTACATGTTAGGTATTTTTTTAGCTTTCTTTGTGCTCTCGCCCATCTGATGGATTAAAAATAACTAACTTTTTCCCTTGGTAAGACCAGGTGGCAGTCTCTTGCAACTAATGAGAAGCAGAATATCCCTGAATTATTCTTTTAATATACTTTTGACCACTATTTTAAGATCCTTACATCTTCCTTCACATGTGTTGTTGTGTCCTGTCATTGTACTTATACATTTTCGGGTATGTGCTTTTTGAGGTTTGATATTAGGCATTATACAATGGACATCATCCTGGGTATCCAGAGATTATAGAGAATACACAAAAGAATGCAGTCTCAGAAACTGTGAATAGTTTTGAAATCTCTGCAGTAACAACAATTTATAGCTAACTCTCAGTTTGTAGCTTGTCATTTACAGTTTACTCCCAGTTCAGGGCGTGTCAATTTGTAGCTTAATTGAACGTGTGAGATAGTTGCTTCCTTTACTAATTTTCCAAGTCATTCCTAAGCACTGTGAAGACCTTAACTATTCATCATGATCTCTGTAATGTATTGTCTGTATCCGAATTACCTAAAGTCTCCTTTCTATCCCTTTGTTCAAGAAATAAATATTTCATCTATTTCTCTATTTTAAGGCAGTAATCAGCAAAACCACATCATACCTATAGTAATGCAGAACAGTCTAATCATGATATATACCCTTAACAGAGCAAATCCCTTTTGTAAGCTCAATAAAGTTCGTATGAGTTGCTTATTTTATGTTTTGCAGATATTGCTACTTTGGGAGAAGTACAAGTGGAAAAAGCTGGCGACACTGAAAAGCTTGTTGAATTGGAACAAGTCCTCTCTTCACTTAACCAGATGAGAAAGACAATAGGTGGTGTGGCTCTCTGGCGACAGCAATTATGTGCAATTGCAAGAGTTCGCTTATTAAAGTTAAAGCATGAAAGAAAAGCTCTATTAGCACTGTAGGTATCAGAGTTGCCACCGGCTTTTTTTTTTTTTAACTCAATGCATTAAAAAGAAAATCTGAGGTATAAAGGCAAGAGAAAAAATATGAAAAATATGAGAATAGATTTTTGCATCTACAAAACTGGATAAAGTGTAATACCCAGTTTAGTCAATGGTCCTAGTAGTTACCTATTAGGAGACTAGTGGGTGGAATTTGTAATCTTCTAGAGACATTTGTAGAAAAAAAGTCGAAGTAATGTAAGTTTTCCTGTAATGTTTTCTCTCTCAAATTCTCCTCTCTTGTATGTGACAGAGGCATTGGACTGTTTTTCCCATTGTCTATATGTCAGTGCCCTACATTAGCCATTAGCTAACCATACAGCATCTGACTCTTCTATGGGTACCCTGACTGTTTCATTGTCATCCTACAGACCCTTCCCTATATGCCCTGACTTCTCTTCAGCCCTCTTTAGTGAAAGTAGTTCATTCTCCTTATCTGCTGTGTATGATAGGCACCATCCCTGCTCCCAAGAAGCACATCACCTCCCATTAGCACTCTGGTACTCATGGTACCTTGACTATCAATCAATACTTTGTCTTTGAATACTCTAAGCACTAAAAGATACAAGACTTGGCACATAATTGAATTTCAACAAATACTTGCCAAACAAATAAGTAATGAAAGTTTCTTGAGAAATTATGACAAAAAGATTTGCATGATTTAAGAAAAATCTTTCATATGAATCTGGCAACAGTGTATGGAAAGTCTAGAGAGAGTGAAAAGTGGAGGAATGCCAGCCATTTGGCAAGATTTCAGACAAGAGGTAATTAAAAATTGAGAATGGAGAAAGGTTCCAAAGTAAAAAATATGACTGTATAGTAAGATTTTTAAATTTATTCTAAGTGGGAAATATAGGAGAATAAGCAGTAGAAAGTGATTTTGAAATTTGAGATTGGATACTAAAGGAATCATGTGTCCACTAACAGAAACAGGAATTATGAGGAGTGGATATGAATAAAATTGGGAGTAAAGCACTGATGATGAATTAGGCAGCAGAAAGGGAAAACATCACAGTGGAAGCACAGGAGCAAGGTAGAATCTTGACATATAAAGGACAAATATCGAATGAAACTTTATGGGATATCCAATGGCCAAAACGCAACAGGGGAAATGAACAAAGGACAAATCTACGGTTTATCATCTCCAATTTGGAGGTAGTGAAAGGACAAACTACTCAAGAAATGTGACAGATAATTATGTGCTTAATTTTTATAATTTCTTTATCCCATTACATTATAAACTGCTCATACATTATTAGATTAGGAAATGACATTGCATTCATGTTGTCAATTTTCTTTTGTGTAGGCTATTAATTCTAACAGTTGGATTGTGCCCTTTTCTGGTGGAGTATATTGTGATGAAAATGCATCAAAACAGTTACACTTTGGAACTTTCTCCTCATCTGTACTTCCTTGCTCCTGGACAACAACCACATGACCCTCTCACTCAATTACTGATCATCAATAAAACAGGTAAGGTGGTCAATACTTGATCTCCAAATACATTTACTATTCAGAGCAGTACTTAGAAAACATAATCATGAGAAAGAAAATAGCTTTCCACTTTTTCAGCATGTGTTAAAAAACAATTTATGAAACTTGGAGATAATAAATACAGGCCCCAAAAGAAGCAGGAATTGGGGAAGATTGGGGAAGTATTTTCTTTTCTTTTTTTTTTTCTTTTTTTTTGAGATGGAGTTTCACTCTTGTTGCCCAGGCTGGAGTGCAATGGCATGATCTCAGCTCACCGCAACCTGCACCTTCTGGGTTCAAGCGATTCTCCTGCCTCCGCCTCCTGGGTAGGTGCAGGCATGTGTCACCACACCCGACTAATTTTGTATTTTTAGCATAGACGGGGTTTCTCCATGTTGGTCAGGCTGGTCTCAAACTCCTGACCTCAGGTAATCTGCCCGCCTCGGCCTCCCAAAGTGGAAAGTACTTTCTAAAGGAGAAACATTATCTGATAGCAACTTGCAAAATGAAAGCATTCGTACCAAAAAAAGCATTTTAACAGGTTAATTGGGATTTAATTAACATGCCATATAATTTACCCATTTAAATGTACAATTCCATGGTTTTTAGTGTATTCGCAGAATTGTGAAACTGTCTCTACCATCCATTTTAGAATATTTTCATCACCCCAAAAAGAAACCCAATATCAAACAGCAATTACCCCCATGTAGACCTTCCCCACAGTACTAGGCAATCACAAATTTACTTTCTGTCTCTATTGATTTGTCTACTCTGAACAGGTAATATCAATGGACTCATACAATATGTGATATTTGGTGACTGACTTCTTTCACTTAGCATGTTTTCAAAGTTTATCTATTTTGTAGCATTTATCTATGTATCAATACTTCCTTTTTATTGTTGAGTAATATGCTATTCTATGGTTATACTACAATTTATTTATCATTCATTAGCAGATGGATATTTTTCCCAATAATTGGATATTATGAAAAATGCTGCTATAAATGTTCATGTACAAATTTTTGTTTGAACATATGTTTTCATTTCTCTGGGGTGTAATTGTAAAAGTAGAATTGTTGGGTCATATGTTAACTTGTTCAGCCTTTGAAGGACCTTCCAAACTGTTTTTCAAAGTGACTGCACCACTTTATATTCATACCAGCAATTTTTGAGGATTCCACTTTCTACATATGTTTGCCAACAATTTTTTTTGTTTTTTCTTTACATACATCATAGTGTATATCAAGCGGTATCTTGTGATTTTGATTTGTATTTTGCTAATGGCCAGTAATGTTGAGCATCTTTTCATGTGATAACTGATCCATTGTACATCTTCTTTGTAAAAATGTCTATTTTCTTTGCCCATTTTTAAAATGGATTGTCTTTTTTATTGGGTTCTAAATGATATTTATATAGTCTAAATAAAATCATCTTATCAGATACAGTAGGTCTTCATTATTCAGATTCTGTATCTAAGAATTTTTCTCTTCACTAAAATTTATTGGTAACCCCCAAATACATATCTGTTGCATTTTCATGATATTTACAGATATGCTCAAAGAAGTGAACACTTTTAGTCACCTGATGTACACATTTTCAAAAGAGATTGAACAAAATGACACTGCCTTCTTGTTTTAGCTTTCATGCTTTAAACAAATGCCTTTTTTTGAAGTCTATTTCATTCTACATTTTTCACATTTTTGTGTGTGTTTTTGTGGTGATTTTGCTGTTTAAAATGACACAAAGCATAGTGCTGAAGTGTCATCTAATGTTTCTAAATGGAAGAAGGCTGTGATATGTCTCTTTCTAGTTTTTTTTTTTTTTTAGTGTTTTCATTATAAACAGATGTTGAATTTGTCAAATGTTTTCTCTGTGTTTACTGAGATGATCATGTGACTTTTACATCATATTATTTTCAGATATTAAACCAACCTTGCATTTATAGGATAAATTCTTCTTGGTTGTGGTGCATAATCCTTTCCATTTTCTGCTGGATGTGGTTTTCTAGGGTTTTGTTGATAATGTTTTGTGTCTCTATTCATAAAGGATATTGTTCTGTAGTTTTATTCTGTGGTAATGTCTTTAAAGATCAGGGTAATACTTGTTGCATGTAATAAGTTGGCAAATATTCCCTGAACTTTCTTTTTTTTTTTTTTTTGACACTTTGTGAAAGATTGACAATTCTTCTTTATTAGGTAGAAATGTACTAGTGTAGCTATCTGGGTGAGGGATTTTCTTTATAGGAAGTTGTGTAATTAGTAATTCAATCTTAATTGTTACAAGTCTCTTTACATTTTATATTTCTTCTTGTATCAGTTTGATAGTTTCTATCTTTCTAGGAATTTTTCCATTATACTGTATTATCTAATTTGTTGTTATCCAAACATATTCCATTTTAATCCTTTTTATCTATAAGATTGGTATTCATACCCTCTTTTTGTTCTTGATCTTAGTAATTTTCATTTTATTTTACTTTTTCTTGGTCATCCTAGCTAAGGGTTCATCAATTTTGTTGATGCTTTCAAAGAATCAGCTTCTAGCTTAATTGTCTCTATTGGTTTTCTATTGTCTGTGTCACTCATTTCCAAACCAATATTCTTTGTTTCCCTTCTTTCTGTTTGCCTTGTATTTAGCTTGTTCCTCTCTTTTCAGTGTCTTAACACAAAAGTTTCACTTACTGATTTGATACTTTTCCTCTTTTATTAAACATAGGTGTTGATAGCTATAAACTTCCCTCTAAGCTCTGCTTTCACTGCATAGCATAAGCTTTGGTGTATTATGTTCTAATTTGTATTTATCTCAAAATATTTTCTAACTTCCCTTGTGATTTCTTTTCTGACTCATTGGTTATTTGGGAGCAGACTTTTTAGTTTCCAGAAATTTGTGATTTTCTAAGTTTTTGTTGTTGAATTTTAAATTCCTCCCCTGTGGTCAGAGATCATAGTTTATAAAATTTCAACCTTTTTCAGTGCATTGAGGCTTGTTTGATATCCTTGCCTATAGCTCATCTTAGAGAATACTCCTTGTGCACTTGAGAAGAATGTACATTCTGCCGTTGGGTGAAAATTTTTCTGTTTCACTCTTCAATGCTATTTTGTATTTTGAGTCTCTGCTTAAAGTGTGTATATGTTTATAAATGTTGTAACTTCCTGCTGTTTTGACCCTTTTATCATTATAAAATGTCTCTTATTATTTCTAGTAACAATTTTTTATCTTTCTTGTCTGATATTAGAAGAGCCACTTCAGTTTTCTTATGGTCTTGTTTTGCATGGTGTACTGTTCCACCTTCTGCTTTCTATCTATTTGTATTCACCATTTAATTTGTATCAATGAAATTTAATGTGTCCCCTGTAAATTTAATTTAATTTAATATGTGTCTCCTATAAACAGTATATAGTTGAATAGTGTTTTTAAATACAATCTGCCAATCTATGACTTTTGGGTGTATTATTTATCATATTCACCTACTTTTACTAATAATGTAATATTTATATCTGCCAGTTTTTTGTTTGTTTTCTGAATGTCTCATGTCATTTTTGTTCCTCTATTTCTTCTTTACTGTTTTCTTTTACACTGAGTATTTTCTAGTTTAATGATTTAATTCTTTTAATAAGTTTTTTGGTATATTTTTGAATTATGTTCTTAGTGGTTGTTTTTGGGCTTGGAATATACATCTTAACTTATTTTAATCTACTTAAAGTTTACACAAATTTAAGATTAATGTTACAAAGTACAAGTACATACTTGCTTTCCTTTCTTCTCTCATCTTCTTTAAAAGATATGACATCATATAAAGTAATGATTGTACCAATGTATTGTCGGTTTTAAAGCATATAGATGTAATATGTGTAATAATAACATCAAAATGTGGAATGGTGAATACAGCCATATAAAATGAAAGAGTTAAGATTATTTGCTGTTTCTGGTTCTCTTCATTTGTTCCTGTGAATTTATATTATCATTTTATGTGATTTCCTTACTCCAATACAGCTAGGCTTCCACCTGCCTCCTTTGTGCCATTTTTTTCAAATATTTTACATGTCTATATTGTAATAATATTATATATTGATAATAAAATTATATACATAATGCATTATAAAATTGCTTTTAAAATGAGTTAATACAAGAGAGAGAAAACCGTGCATTTATACTACCAATTATAAGTACATAGTTGTTTTTGTTGATCCTCTTTGGCCTTTTCACTTGGATTCAAATTGCCATCTGGGGTTATTCACTTTCAGTTTTAAGTATTTCTTATAAGGCAAGTCTTTGTAAAAAAAATTCTATTATACCTTCATCTTTTTATTATTTATTATTTTTATTTTTATAGATTAGGATAATAAAAGTACAGTTTTGCTACATGGATATATTGTGTAGTGGTGAAGTCTGAGCTTTTAGCGTAACCATCACTCAAATAGTGTACATCGTACCTATTACTGCTATCCTTTTTGAAAGCCAGTTTTGCTAAATATAAGATGCTTGGCTGAATTTTTTTCAGCACTTTGAATATGTCATTTTGCTGTGTTGTGGCTTCTTTTGTTTCTGATGAAATATCAGCTGTGTTCATATTGGTGTTTCCTTATACATCATTAAGGAAACATTCTCTTTGCCTTTGTCTTCACCATTTTTACTCTGATGGGTCTGGGTTTGGATCTCTTTTCATATATCCTACTTGGAGTTTGTTGAAATTCTCAGATGTACAAAGTTTTCAATCAAGTTGGTAAGTTTTCAGTCATTATTTCTTCAGTGGTTCTTTTCCTCTTCCTTTATCTTGCTCCTCTTCTTCTGGTACTGCCATGCATGTGAAATAGTGTGATTAATAATGTCCCACATTTTTCTTAGATAGTGGGATCTTTTTGTTATTATCCTTCAGATTGCATAATTGCATTTAATCTATCATCAGGTTTGCTAATTCTTTCTGCTGATCATTCAAATCTATGGTTGATCTCCTCCAGTGAATTTTTCATTTCAATTATTGTACTTTCAACTCCAGAATTTATATTTGGCTCTTTATTATTTAAAAAAAGTTTTTATTGGTATAATGTATTTGAAGAGACATTGTCATCATACCTATCTTTACTTTTCTAAACATGTTTTCTTTTGGTTCTTTGAGCATACTTACAATAGCTGCCTTGTAGTCTGTTTTTTATATTTGTTACCTGGGCCTACCAAAGGCAGTTCTTGTTGCTTACTTTTTTTTTCCTGTATAAGGGTGACACTTTCTTATGTTTTAAGATGCTTCATAATTATGGTTGAAAACTGGACATTTAAAATAATACTTTGTAACAACTTTGGGTAATGTCTTGAAGCTTGTTATTATTATTTGCTCATTTCCCCTGCTTAATACAACTCTGATGCCATTCTTTAGAGACATAACTTTGCAAAGTGCATTGTTCTCCTGAGATGGCAATAGATTTGGCAGACCTTTCTTTGACTCTTTCCCTGATCTCTCCATTAAACTGGCTAACTCTACTGGTATCACATTCAGTTGTTAGTCACCACCAGTAGCAAGCTGATTGGCCGGTTGTTTTCAAAAATGCCCATATGCACAAATTGCTCCACAGTTTAATCCAATTACAGTAATTCCCTCTCATCTGAAACATTACAAGATACCTAGTAGATGCCTGAAACCATAGATAGTACCAAACCTAATAGCCATCAATGAGAACACATTTCTGTTCATGTTTTTTGTCCACAAATTTATTGCCTTTTCCATCTTAACTAAGCACCTACGTACTGTGGCCATAACTTTTACAGTCTGAGGTGCAACAGCAAGACTAGCATGAGTTTCTTTTTTATTCTTCACAATTCACAGAAGAGATTTGCTAAGATCTAAGCTACCTCAGCATACAATTTTTTTTCCTTTCCTTATTAAGTCAACACCTTTTACCTTTTCACTTAAAGGAATCAATATATGGCTTCTCTTTGACATATCCAAATTGCCAGCACTACTCCCTTGTGCTTTGGGGCCACTATTAAGTAAAATAAGGGTTACTTAAACACAAGCACTGTGATGTTTTGATAGTTGATCTGATAACTGAGGTGGCTACTAAGTGACTAATGAGTAGGTAGCATATGCAATGTGGACACACTGGGCAAAGGGCTCATTCATATCTTACACAGGACAGAGTGGACAATGTGAGATTTCATCAAGCTGCTCAGAATGCCATGCAATTTAAACCTTGTACATTGTTTTTTTTTTCTGGAATTTTTCATTTTGTATTTTAGAACTTCAGTGGACTAAAAGTAACTAAAACTGTGAAAAGTGAAACCATGGATAAGGGAGCACTAATATAAATATAGTCTTGTTTGTAGGAAAAGTCTTTGAGGCCAGTTATTGAGGTTTGTCCTCGCCACAGAAGGGCTCTTCTTAACTGTTTTGCTGCTCTCTCTAGTAAACTTTTAGCTGGTGTATGGTTTAACCTAGTGAATTGCAATCTCCTGTCAGTTGCTAACTAACAAAATCTTGATGGTTTTAGTGCACTCTTAGGTCTGAACCTCCCCAAACTCTGCTCCAGCTAAAGTCAGTTTCCTGAGAGAGAGTTTCAGCACATACTATTCTTATGGCTTGCCTCTGCTCCTGAAACAAGAATCTCACTGTTGCTTCAGATTTGGAAGCATGGATCATACCTCATTCTCTTGGTGTGGAGCCCCTGTTTTTTTTTGTTTGTTTGTTTTGTTTTTTGTTTTTTGGTTTTTTTTTGAGACGGAGTTTCGCTCTTGTTACCCAGGCTGGAGTGCAATGGCGCGATCTCGGCTCACCGCAACCTCCGCCTCCTGGGTTCAGGCAATTCTCCTGCCCCAGCTTCCTGAGTCGCTGGGATTACAGGCACAGCTAATTTTTTTTTTTTGTATTTTTAGTAGAGACGGGGTTTCACCATGTTGACCAGGATGGTCTCGATCTCTTGACCTCGTGATCCACCCGCCTCGGCCTCCCACAGTGCTGGGATTACAGGCTTGAGCCACCGCGCCCGGCCGCCCCTGTTTTATGAGCAGGGTACTTGGCGGGGGTGGTAGCCTCTGGTCTTCTCAGCTTGCCTCTCCTGTCATGGAAACTCTGCCCTACACGTGAGATGGGACAAGGGTGATTGTGCCCCGGTGCTTTTGGACCCTTATGCCTACAGGACAGCTTCCACCTAGGATCAGGGACTGGGTGGAGGAAGAGACCTCCAGCTCTCTTAGCCACTCTTGCCTGGTATTGATTTTCTGTAACACAGTTGTGGGGAAATGAGAAAAGTTGATGGGCAGCCCCTCCCAGGAAGATACTGTAGCCCTGAACTGGGCTTGGGGAACAAGGATCCCTGGTTCTTGGCTACACCCTTTTAGAGTGAAGCTTCTGTTAGACAGATCTGGGAAGGAAGTGGGGAGTGGAGGGATCGGGTGGTGACTTAAATGTCACAATTTCATAGCATTTTTACTTAGATTTAGATTTTATTAAATATATGTAATCGTTTTCTGTATGCTCTTAGAACAATTTGAAAAGATTTTAATTTGTTGGTTAAGGAATTTTTGTAAGTTATGATTGTTTTTCTGGGGAGAAGGTCTACAGAGCTACTCACATTGCTAGTCTATGTGTTGTCTTCCTGTGTCAAGAAAATTTTGAAAATTAATTAATAATCTAGCAGTAATAAAGTGAGTTTTAGCAAATTTGGTGGTTAATCAATAGAAGTTATCTGTATCATTAAAGGTATCATTATCATTAAATGATAATGATACAGATACAAAGTTATCTGTATCATTCTTGGTTATGGCCATTCATTGTAAGATTCTAAAAAGAAATTGATGTTGAAAGACATTTGGCACTAAAAAAATCTTTTACATTAATAGTAATCATAAGCAAATAAAAATATGAAATACAATTTTTAAAAATCAAAAAAAATTATGAAGTTATTCCATGAGAAATAAATAGATATTTTAATTCACATTAACAAGCATGTGGAAAATATCCTGACAGTCCATATTACTGCATCACATAATAACATTAATTGTAATTTGACTACACAACTTGACATTAATTTTTTTAGTTTTGTGATATCTATCATCTTTACACATTAGGGGCAAGCATTGATGACTTTATACATTCTTTGGAACACCAGAAGATAGCTTTAGAAGTGGATGCATTTGGAACTAGAAATGCCACAGATGACCCATCTTATAATGGAGCCATCACAGTGTGTGGTAATGAAAAGGTATGCAGGTCTCTAATAATCTTTCTGAAAAAATGTGAAAAGCTAACATAGTATCAGTATACCCAGGCCTCCAACTTCAGAAATACTGAAAAAATGAAAAACAAATACTGTTTTCATTTATCATTTAGTGAATTGTATTCACTGGCATAAATAATTCATGTATCAATCATTGTCTACTGGCACAAACTATTAGCAAAATATATACTATAGATTACCTACTGTCAAGTCCGTATTTAAGTTCAAAAATTTTATATTTCCTCTCAAGGATTTTATAATACATATATTCCAAAACTTCTGTTTTGTTCTTAAGCAATAAACACTGAACATATGATATAGCAAGATATCTGGTGTCCTAAATATCAGATACATGATTTTGTTTAACTGTATACATGCTTTGATTTACTTATAGTGTATGCTTTTACTTGTACAGGGTTTGGCCCTTTATTTTGATTATTTGACACCATATAAAAACATAATATCTTAAATTTAAATATGGAATTTTGATTTTTTTAGAAAACAAAATGAAGATATATGAGAACTTATATCCTTATTTGTTATATTTTAGAATTACAGCTTTTCGTTAGCATGCAATGCCAAAAGATTGAATTGCTTCCCAGTTCTTATGGATGTTGTTAGTAACGGGCTACTTGGAATGGTTAAACCATCAGTACATATCCATACTGAAAGAGGTACATTTTTGGGGGTAAGTATATACAATGTTACAATTCCTGACTCTCTTCTGTCAGGAATCTCCCAGATCACCTGTTTAAATGCTGGGATCTTGTCTTTATTGAGTAAACCACTACATAAAAATTAACATTTGGACTCATTCTAATTCTGTGACTTTGGAAAATCCATACCTTTTCAGAGCCTCATTTTTTTAAAGTAAAATAAAGCTAACAAAACATTTTTCAAAGAGAATATGAAGCAATAAAAATGAAATCGTACAGCAGTGTGACCAACACAAGAATAATGAACAAATGAAACAAAGGAGAAAGGAAGGAAGGAGTGAATAAATGAATGAAGGAAAGAATGAGAGAAGGAACAAAGGAAGAAGGGGCTTTATTATTACTTATAGAAATTTTACAAAAGAAATTCAAGACAAAGTTCGGGCTAGAATTACAGACTGTCTACATTAGAATTACTGCAGATTCTTGTCAAAAATATTAATTCCCCTGCCCTATTTGAGACCAATCAAACACTTTTCTTTACAGAGATGGTGAGAGGATGGAATTTATTTTTAAACAAAAGGCCAAGTGATTGGAATATATACAGCCCTTTAAGCCTAGAACCAGAATACCTATCACAGTTTGTAATGATTCCTTTTTAATTATTGTACACATATATTTCTCCCTATTGGAGAGTTCTTTAAGCACAAAGATCATGTGTTTTTAACACTATATAAATACCCTGTACCTAGGAAAAAACCTGCAACATGATAAACATGAAACAACTTAATTGTTAAGTACACAAGTCAGTGTTAGGGTCATCAAATTATCTACATCCCACTCCAGTGTTTTATGATAATATATTTGGCTAATAATCATGTACTCCTGTATACATAAAATAGACCACATATCTGTCATTCTTTTACATTTACTTTTAGAGGCAGGGTCTCGCTCTGCTATCCAGCTGAAGTGCAGTGGTGGGATGATAGCTCACTGTGACCTCGAACTCCTGGCTCAAGAGATCCTCTCATGTTGGCCTCCCAAAGTGCTGGGATTACAGGTGTGAGTCACTGCACCCAGCTGCCATTATTATTTTTGTATGTTTCAGCAAGATCTTCAGTTACCTTCTCACACCATATTTCACTGTGTGCTTAGGAGGTAAATCTTCCTTTAATTAAGGATGTGCAAGAAATTTTATCATTAAAGTAAAAGATTTTAGTCACCCATCAAGTATGAATTAATTTTGGAATATATGCTATGGTTCATTTAATTAATGTTTTGTGACTGAAGACCTTTTAATTTTCTGGTTTCTGAGAGCAGTATACATAATTGGGCAAATTGCCTCAGACTTCTATCTATCAAGATATCCTGTTCAACTAGAATGAATTAGATACCATTAATTATTGAAGCTAATAATGAATGAATTAGCTCAGCTGACTCTGTGTCTATGTGCCTGACATATTCACTTTAGCCAATAACCCCAGCAACTCCTTTCATTCACTATTGTACTTTACCTGCTCATTGCCCCCAAACTCAGAGTTTCCTGGAGTTTCAGAACTTGCTTCTATCCTCCCCAAAGTCAGTAGATTGGCCACTAAGTACTGAACTCAGGGCATTCCGGAAGCATCCCGACAATAAGCTGGAACCTTAGCAAGTGGCTTTCTGGTGACCAAGCTGAAGACCACCAGGATGTGGTTATAACTTTCTTCAGTAGTGTATTTAGTCAAACAAGCAACTATGTGAATCATGAAAATAAATGGGACTGGCTTTCAAGACAGTTTGTGATCTTTTATCCTTGAAGATTCTTACAAACAGAGGAACAACAGATGGAACTAGGGAATGGTTTTCTTGGTGTTTTTGCTCTCCCTTCTAGTACTTTATCTCTACTTTTGAATCCTCAACCAATATTTATCTGGTCTCATGATGTACCTAAAAAACTAACTTATTATCACTATACCCATAAAATGTCAGGTATTTTTTGAGTCAAGCCGTGACATTTGAGATAAAGGTCAGTTAAGAAATTGAATGTGTCAACTGTGAATTATAATTTGTCATTTAGCACCAAAATAAATTTTAGAATCATAAGGTAAGAAAAGAGAAAAATCTTGCTCTTATTATTTTCCAAATGTTATCAGTGCATTCATCTTCTTCAATCACTTATCTATAAATTTGAGTATAAAGCCAAGATCTAAGTGTCAAAACTGGAAGGATAATGAGAGAGTCTGGGAATCTCAAAAGGGACCTAAGGCAGAATTATGTAAACTTAGTCTAAAATGTCTTCATTCAATTCACTGTATCCTTTGCATTTTCAGAATGAACAGAGCTCTCCACTCGGATTCCCGGCATATATCATGTTCTGGCTGCTTTTAACATCGAGTTGCCCACCTTACATTGCCATGAGCAGCATCGATGATTATAAGGTAATAATAAGTAATTTCAACTTCCATTATTTTGCATAATCAGAAGCTGAAGGTAATTTTACGGGAGTTTTCATAAGAAAACTTATATATGCTTAATTGAACAGCCAATTCAGACATAAATTCTAAGTTATAAAAATAAAAGAAAGTTTTGTAAATTGAAATATATAGATAAATAAGTGATAGAGAATTATTCTGAACTTTATTTGGTTATGCCAACAAACTAGAATAGACAAAATAACTTTGAGAAAAAAGCAAAGTTGGAAAATATGCTTCTGATTTCAAGGCTCACTACAAATTTTTAGTAATTAAGAATGTGTTGTATTAAGAATAATTATGTAGATATTTGAAATGAAATAGACATTTCAGAAATAAACCTGCACACATATCAATTGATTTTCAATACAATTACCAAATAACTTAAATGGGAGTAAGATTAGACTTTTCAACAAATTGTGGTGGAACAAGTTGGTATCATTCTGGAAAAAAAATTCTTAACATCCATCACACCATGCACAAAATTAATTTGAAATGAATCACAGATCTTGCCATAGGTGATATTTTTCAGATAGGGAAGAAGAAGCATATGTAATTTTAAAAAAGATAACTTGAACTTCATCAAAGTTAAAAGCTTCTGCTCTTTGTAAAACACCAATAAAAAATGAAAGGCCGCCGAGCTCGGTGGCCCACGCATGTAATCCCAGCACGTTGGGAAGCTGAGGTGGGCAGATCATTCGAGGTCATGAGTTCGACACCAGCCTGACTAACAAGGTGAAACCCCATATCTACTAAGAATACAAAAGTTAGCTGGGTGTGATGGTGTGCGCCTGTGATCCCAGCTACGTGGGAGGCTGAGGGAGGAGAATTGCTTGAACCCAGGAGGCAGAGGATGCAGTGAGCCGAGATCATGTCACTGCACTCCAGCCTGGGTGACAGACTCCATCTCAAACAGTAAATTAAGTAACTAATTTAAAAAATTAAATAAAAAGCAAGCCACAGACTGGGAAAAAATATTCACAGTACTTATATATGTGACAACGATTTCTATCAAGAATATGTAAAGAACTTTCATGCCTCTGTAATAGAGGATAACCTAAGTTTTAAAATGGACAAAGTATTTGAATATATGCTGTACCAAAGAAGATGTACAGATGGAAAATACTCCCATGAAAAGATGATTAATATCATGAGTAATGAGGAAAATAACCTCAATGAAATAGCTCTACACACTCAATAAAACTAATAATGTTAGAATGACTATCAATATCAAGAGTTTATGAGGATGTGGAGAAACTAGAACTCCCATGCATTGGGTGGGAATGTAAATTGTACAATCACATTGCAAAATAATTTGGCTGTTTCTTATAAAGTTAAAAATATACTTATTGTTATGACATAGCAATTCTTCTCCTAAGTATTTACTCAAAAGAAAACATCTTTCCACCTAAACACTTGAACATTAATGTTCTGAACAGCATTCGTTATAGTAGCCAACAACTTGAAATGACCCGTGTCCCCCAAACAGTGAATTGATAAACAAATTCTGATATAGCCATACAATGGAATACTACTCAGCAGTATAACAGACGAACAACTAATAAATGCACCAACACAGGTGAATCTCAGAACCATTACACTGAGGGAATGATAACCACAAATGATTAGGTACTTTTAATTTGGATGATTTAATTTATATAAAATTCTTAGAAAGGTAAACTTAATCTACAGTGACAGAAGGCAGTCTCAGGGTGTGATGGGGGGGGTCACTTGTAACCAGTGGTAAAGGCTATGGACCGCAAAGTATCATGGGTAACTTCAGAAGGTATTCCACGCCTTACAATTGTGGTACAGGAACATATGCATTCATCAGACCTCATTCAACTATATACGTAATATGAGTACTTTTTCTTGTTTGAGAATTATACCTCAAAAAATTAATTAAAAAGAGATTGTTGAAATAAAAGGAAATGATGTTTTTGGAAATGTGAGAACTTGAAAAGATAAAGAGAGAATTTTAATATGGAACTGACTACCTATAAATTTTTATTTACAGATACTCTTTTATTAATCCAAATGAATCTATAATGTGTCTACAAATTATCTGAGAATCTTGTTTAAAAGATGATTCTGATTCGGTAGTTCTGCAGTGGAACCAGATTTTGAGTGGCAATCACAGGTGGTGAATTTATATGATTAATCAATGCAGGCCAACTTGCATTGGCTTTACTTAACAGGTTTCAAAAAAATGTGCTTTAGCACTCAGTTTTTGTGACTTTATGAAAAAAGTCCATGAAACTACATTTAAGCATTTCTACTGTGTCATCTTCATCTGTTTCATTTTTTTTCTCTCTCTGTTGCCCACAAAAAGAGCATGCGATTTATGTAATATTCCCTTTTCAGGTGGAACATGCAGGAATCTCAAGGAATTCTTTTTAGTAGTGTGATGTAACTAACATAATCCAAACTTTAAAACTTCCTCCATAGGAAACATGAACACTTTCTTTGGCTTTTGTGAGGCCACAATTTCTCCATGCTCATCCTAAGACTGTCCATTGTTTGTCTCCTTTGGAAATTCTCATTCCTCTATATAATCTCTAAATTTCTGAAATCCTGATATTGGCCCTTTGCTGTCTTCTCATGTTAGATGCCATTCTGTCTTAGGCAAGCCCATCTAGCTCTATGGCTTCAAATCCCCTCTACCAGCTGGTCACCCCCAGATCTGACTCTATCCCAGATCTATAATTGTATCTAATTTGACCTCCAACATTAATACAAATCCCTTCTAAGCATTTCCACTACAGGCAACACAGATGTCTCAAGCTTTATGCTTCCAAACCTGAACTGAATGTATAGCTACTTTAACATATTCCCCTCTTCCTACTTTCTCCATAGATAGCAGCACCATATGCTCAGTCATTTCTAAAGATCTGAAAATCATCCTTCATTCTTCTCTCACCTCCACTCATGTGTTGAGTCAATCAATTCCTTACCAATTCAACTACCTGCATAGACCCGTGTCTGATGTTGGGAGGCTCTAATATGAATCTTCAGGTCAAATTATGTCTCAGGCAGAAACATCATTTAGCTCATCAAAGCCCATCAATAAATGAATTTAAGTATTTTTTAAAAGAAAAAATTTTACAACTATTAGAATAGTTTAATGTATAAACCTATTGATTATACTGAAAACCACAACACTTCATAAGTACTTTTAAAACATGTAATTTAGTATGTTTATTTACAGAATGACAAACAATGTAAAATATATTTACATTTATAAATGTATTTATATTTATATACATATACATAAATATTTGAATGAATGATAAATATATGAATGTGGACTATGGCAGAACAACTCCATTTCTTTTGTTTCAATTGAAGGATAAAGCAATTGTGTGTGTGTGTGTGTGTGTGTGTGTGTGTATACATATGCACTTCGAATCACTGTGATGAGAAGTTAGTTGTTTAGTGGAATAAACTTTCACACTCACCCTTACCCTCTTGTAAGTCATAAAATCACTGTTTTGTTTGCCGCAGTGTTCATGCCTTGATTATTCCAAGGTCTTCATTTACATATTTCTACCAGGTGTGTGATGAACGTCATTGTAGTTCATTAAGGCGGCAGACTGGTTATTTACGTTTGTAACTATCCACATCCCTTAGTCCAGATTGCATTTATAGCCATAATCTAGAATTGTTACAAATAAAGATTTTGCTGGAATACTTCCTTGCATAATCCACATTATTTTAAGCAGCAAACTTTGTATCTTTGCTGTCTCCTAATTAGAACAGAGCTCGGTCCCAGCTGCGGATTTCAGGACTCTTCCCTTCTGCTTACTGGTTTGGGCAGGCGCTGGTGGATGTTTCCCTGTATTTCTTGATGTTCGTTTTTATATATTTAATGAGCTACGTTTTAGAGTTCGAAGAAATATTTGTAGCTGTAATTCATATTATTCAAGTAAGTGACAATATTCAAGTAAGTGAAAATATTCACAGTATCATTGTGTGATTTAATTTGAAATTTTGAAATATTTCCATCAATATTTATATGGTAATAAATTAAAGAACTATAAAACTCTGGGCTATAACAATGTTTTGGATCCTAAATGTGTTCCTTGCTTGCATTTAACTAAGCTTCTCATCCCTGTTGATTTTAGATCCCATGTGCTGTTGGTTATTCTTTTTCCCTTATCTTCATGACGTATGTGATTTCATTCATCTTTCACAAAGGGAGAAAAAATAGTGGCATTTGGTCATTTTGTTTCTATATTGTAAGTATGTTTCTTGTGGATGTATACTGTATATATTCAATACATAATTCTGAGCTACTCATTTAAATTTTGCCCTCTATAGGATGATAATATGATCTATAATATTTTACATTTCCTTTATATATGGATTCTTTTCAACATCTGCACCTTTTTTCATGCTTTTCTTTCTTTAAAGTAGCCAAATTGTTTCTAGAACTATAAAATACCAAGCTAGAAGAAACCTGTAAACCATCTATATCTTCTTTTTACTGAAAAAGAAATAAGCCCCAAAACCCTCATAAACACAAGATTACAAATTCTGTTACTGACATGGTTAAAACTAGAAACTACTTCACCAAACTCCCTACCAAGAATTAATTTTGTAAAGCCACCTTTCTTTTGTCTAAATTAGGCGGAAAAATGTGTATGATTTAAGAGTATGTATTCTAATCCTATGATTTCAGGATGGCAAAAGTAAATTATTAATTCAATAAACAACTGTTGACTTCTGCAGTATGTCCAAGTTAAGACTGATAATGGGAGAAAAGATATTAAACAGTTTTAACCCTGAAAGAGCTCTCAAAAGATAAACAGATAAGTTATCAGCCACTTATTAAAACAGAATCATGAATTATTTTCCATCTTAAGAGTCTATTATACAACTGAATAAAGAGGTCTATGACAAAACAGATAAGGGAGAGATTCATTTATGAAAATGAAACAGAGATTTCTTATAAAAGGTGAAATCTGAAAAAAAGTTAGATGTTAGCCGAGAGAAGTATAAGGTGTGAATAGAAATAATGAACAGAAACCTAGAAGAGAAAAAGCTCAAGCTGATCCTAGGAACTGGTAATAATCTCTTCTAGATATGGACAAAAAACAAGGTGCAGAATGGCCATGGTCCTAGTTATGGCAAAAAATAAAATTATGGCTGCCCTTAAATAATATGCTCAAGAATTTATTCTGTGGGCTATGGGATGCCGTAAAAGCTTATAGTGCAGAACATAAATAGGATTAGAGATAAACTTGGAGGAAGAATACTTTGATAGCCATAAAGATGATGGTTTGGAAGACAGAGACATTAGAAGTGCAAAACCTTTCAAGAAGTCATTGCAGTGTTTTAGAAGGTAAAATGTGAGGGCTTCTAGTATACCTATCACTTTCTCTTCTGCCTGAATTTTGTATTTTAGTGCTTCTGCTTAAGCCATTCCATGTTGTTAAATGCTTTTATTTTCCCATTGGTATAGTTACCAAAAGTCTCCTGTTCTTGTTGTTTTATTCCTGTTAGATATCAATTTCAATTTTATTCTTTGTTTTTTGCTTATCTACTTTTATTTTTTAAAGTTTATCTACTTTAATTAAAATATAATATATACTGGTGCTAGGTGTACATTGGGAGGCCTAGGTCAGTGGATCACTTGAGCCCAGGAATTAGAGAACAGTCTGGGCAACATGGTGAATCCCCATCTCTACTAAAAATACAGAAATGTTAGCTGGGCATGTTGGCGTGCACCTGTAGTCCTAGCTATCTGAAAATCTGAGAGAGGAATATCACTTGAGCCCAGGAGTTTAAGCCTGCAATGAGCCATGATCACGCTACTGCACTTCTGCCTGGGTGACAGAGCAAGACTCCATCTCAAAAAACAGAGAAAAAAAATCTATATATTGAATCCTAGATTTATCAAGTAATACCTCATTCGTGAAACCCTAGGCCAAAGGAATTTGGCTAAGTCATGAAAATAAAATGTTAATGAAGATATACTGATTTCAGCTTAGTTTGTGAGGCTGGAGCTGAAATTAGTAATATCTTCAAGATGAGCCACCTCAATTTGGAACTTACACTGAAATTCAGAGTGATTAACAGTTATATTTACTTTTTTTTTTTTTTAGATCACTTTCTTCTCTGTGACTGGATTTGCATTCGATATCTTTGAAATTGAAATTCTATTTCTCTTCACCTTTTTAATACCACTTTCCGCAATGATTGGCTGTTTGTTCATGTCTTATCATGTAAGTAATGACACAGTCTGTCCCAGAGCTCTGAAACTCATGACCAATTGTGAAGCTTTGCCCAACATGGAAGGTGTACTACAACCAGTCCTTATACTCATTTGGGCCTTATTCCTTCCTGGATATGCTCGGCTTTAGAAGGAAGCAAATGAAATGTTCCTGATCTTTGGGATTTCAGAGTTCTAAAGAAGCACCCAATATAAACAAAGTCCTTTTTTTCTGGCTGACTGATAACTTATACTCCTGCAAAAGGAAGTTACAGTACATGAGTGAAGAGGTATCTATGGGAAGGGGAAAGGAAGAGAAAGGGCCCCACAGAGAGAAACAATGAGCATAGGTATGTGTGAAGTTCTGTGTGAGAATGGAATAAACACTGTCTCTCACTGTTTGGGGAGGTTAGCATGGATCTCCAGGATTCTCTCGCCAGGTGATTGGTAATTAATAAATGCCACTGCTTCAAATAAAAGCTCGTGGACCTTGGGAGGAAGGAAGACAGCCCCTTGCTATACAAAGGGCACTTAGGTGATATTCATGGTCAAATGTTAGTAGGGCTGTTTAGGGCCAATTCACATATATGTGGACAAAATTCAGGAAACAAAAACTTCCTGTTTAACAATTGTCTTTTCTTTTGCAGCTCTTCTTATCTCCTTTCTTTGGTGGAGAGCCGAAGAATGTACAGGCACTTCTGGTATTCCTAATTGTAAGAACACAGTCCTCTTGAAAAATTATTGCTTTTTATTAAATTTAATAATTTTTATTCCTGTACACATTGTGAAAATTTTTTATTAAGTTAGAGATATAGGTATCTATAGCTCAAGGAGATATAATGCTTGTAAAATCTGGAAGAGTTATTTTTACGAAGATCAACTGACTAGAAAATGTACCTCCCAAATTTTAAGGACACAACTCTTAGAGGAGATGAGAAAGTAATGATGTCACATAACTATAGTTGTTTCCAATGTTTCTATAAAAAAGATTGAAAATGAACTTGACAGTTTTATAATTTGGTAGATAGATTAGAAATTTGTAACTATTTTACTGAATGTATTTTTGTAGAAGTTCAATTATTTATAGTGCATCTCTGATATTAAACAGTTATCTTTTTATGTTTCTAACTGTGCATCTCTCTTTATTCCTAGCCTTTCCTTCATTTCATCATTTTTCTTTTTATTCTTCGATGTCTGGAATGGAAGTTTGGAAAGAAATCAATGAGAAAAGATCATTTCTTTAGGTTGGAAAAATCAAATCAGATTTTTATTTTGTTGGTTAATATTGTAACTTTTTTATGCATAAATCAAATCATTAACAAAGAGGTGCCATGTGCTAGGATGGGCTGGAGTAGGAACCATGTGCCCATACAAATAATACAGATCCAGATACCTAAACCCAAGAAGATTATGATCTAGTGGAAGAAACAGACCTGAAACATGGAGTATTAAGGCTCTATCTGACACTACACACAGTGGAGCACTGAGGAAAGTTCCATGTGGCCAGCCCCATCTAACAAACAGTATATTGCCAGTTGAAGAAATGCTGTCCATCCAGGAGGAAGGAACAGAATGGTCCACTGGCCAAGGACACCAATAGCTGTGTTCTCTCCTGGTAGCAAGCATCCCAGTCATGGGATCACAGGCTGGTTCAGTTATTAATGGTACTTAAAAGCTGAGACTGGTTTTGGCACCATACAAAGAAGCAACCATAAGCATCTTACTCCCTCTGTGTCTCCCATACCACATCAATTTCATCTTTTGCTATTATAGAAAGTTGGATGAGAGACTGCCAAGATGAAAGCAGACCTTTAGGAAATCTTCTGAGATCAGTATGGAGGAGGCACGTAAGGGAAGAGAGACCAGAATAAGTATATCCTGGATATGATCAGACTTAGAATGGAGGGGAAAAGTAAATATGCCACATATTCCAAAGAAATGGTCAGGCTTTAATGAGAGATCAAGCATCTAACATGTATGTTGTTAGAAACTCCTCATTACAAATATCCTGTCCCATTTTCCTCATGAAAACATAAGACATCAACATTTTGGTGTCAAAGCTAGGGTTCCCAGAAAAATTACTTTATTGAGTTATGATAAAGAATCTTTTGTCGGCTATTAGGTTTCAAGTTACTATTGATATTGATAAAAACATATTTGTATAGATAAGATAAGCAAGGAAGTTGTAAGGGGATGGGAGTAGTGAAGGGAGATTATGACAGTTTGTTAATTGCTCATACTACTCAAAAATGAGCTTTAAAGAATGCAACTTTTGATACAAAGTTGAAAGCCAGAAATCAATTATTAATGGATGGTTTTGACCCTAGAATTTATCCAGGAAGTAGTGATGTGTGTCAAAATCCAGAAGAACCAGAAGGGGAAGATGAAGATGTTCAGATGGAAAGAGTGAGAACAGCAAATGCCTTGAATTCTACTGATTTTGATGAGGTAAAATGTAACACAAATGTTTTTTATTAGTCAATCTACTAGTCTAATAATTCTCAAATAATCTTGAGTTTCTCTATTACTTACAAATGAGATCACTATTTTAGTAGGCAGTTGCCATTTTTGCAACTAAATGAGCAGATTAAAAGTCAAGTTAATTTTTTGTTGTTCTTAGAATAAATTAAAAATAGAGTGCAATAGAAATTATTAAAGCCAAGAAAGAATTTCAGAAACTGAGCTAAGCAACAAATATCATTGCTTGTTGGAGAAAGTGCACGGTACAAATTCAGAGTCAAGTCCAGCCCACAGCATTTGTTTTGTTGTTTGAGAATAATCAGTGCTTCTCTGAATCTCATTGCCCCTGTTTGTTCTGAAAGGACAGGCAAGCTGTATAAAATAATGTGCTCCTTAAAAAAACTGCCTTTGTAGGAGAGGAAATGATAGTCTCTTCTCTCCAAAACCAAGTGTTAGGATAGGGGCATGGCCAAGGAGCATGTCACCAAATCGAAGTTCTTCTCTGATGCATGGCTGGGTCCAACCAATGGGAAAATGAAACTTTGTATCAAAGTTAATGGAGAGAATTAACATCTGTCACAACTTCTTGTCATTTACAGAAGCCAGTCATCATTGCCAGCTGTCTACGCAAGGAGTATGCAGGAAAGAGGAGAGGCTGTTTTTCCAAGAGGAAGAAAAAGATAGCCACAAGAAATGTCTCCTTCTGTGTTAGAAAAGGTTGGCCGTGGGGCTCTTTCACTGCAGGCTTAGAGCCCTCCTTAGAGCTTCCTGGCTCCTAATGAGCATTATTCTGGACACCACCTCTTGGTTCACATGCAGACCCGGAGGAGAGTGACAATGACAGCTTCCTTTACATGTTCATTTCTAACTTAAATTAATTTACTCCACAAAGAAGAGCCTAGTCAAATCTACAATGAAACTGTAAGCTCTCTAATAAGATGAACTTCTGAAATCATAACATTTCTATTAAGTGAACACAGTTGATTTCCTGATGTTCATTGCTTTTCACAAAAGGGCTGACAGGTTGTGCTAGCACACTCTGAAGGCAAGGTCAGCAAGTGTTAGATGGGACCTCAGTTTGTGCCATTATTGCACCAAGGTTAGAATCACAGGAGACAGAATCTGACTCACTTGGCTTCCAAGAGTGATTTTGCCACTTCCCATCGTGTGTCTTTGCACAAGTAACCTCATCATTGAGAGCTTCTACCCCAACTACATAAGAAGGGGGTACAATAACAACTTCTCAGGGTAGTTGTGATTATTAAATGACAACTAATAGCAAATGCTTGTCACATAGTGAGACTTCAACAATGTTTTACTCTTAATGTTACCATTAAAATAGATTAATATTAAGTATAATCATTTTTTTCAGGTGAGGTTTTAGGATTATTAGGACATAATGGAGCTGGCAAAAGCACATCCATTAAGGTGATAACTGGAGACACAAAACCAACGGCTGGACAGGTAGGTGAATTAGGTGCAAAATATGTTATCTAATGGTGAAATAGATTTATAAGATTTGATGACCTTAAAAACAGCAAATGTCACTTAAGAATTAGATAACTGAAGTGATTAATGAAATACACAGGTGAATAAATTCACAAATTATCACTTAAATGCACACAAAAGTTAAGCCTAAAAGGGTGTTGCCAAATCCTAAAGGTGTTGCTTTTCCAGTCAAAACCTCTGTAGCTGGTGGCACCTTTGCTTAAGTTTTGCTCAGACCCAATGGACTCATTCTGCCCACTTGGCTCAGCAGGCTGCTAGTTCATGTTACCAACCCAGATCCTGAGCTTGCCAAGGACAAGCCAGATACAGAGCAGTGATGGGTGTATGAGCAAGCATGGGGTCTGGCTGCTTCACACAGCCAGGCATGCTGCTTGTGGCAGAGCAGGCAACTCCAGGCACTGACACAGGCACCAGCTCCATGTACAGCTGTGGCTGGACTAGGCATACTGCAAGCAGCTTTCACTGCAGGCACCGAAAAACAGTGGCATCCAGAAGCTTGGAGATGACAGGAAGCACAGAGCCCTAAAGAGGGTGTCACAGTCCTGGCTCAGGGACTCCCTAAGTCTGGGCTCCCTGTGGCAAACAGGGAGCATGTTTCAGCCCTGTTTGTGTTACAGCTCTTTCAGTCCCACCATTCAGCAGGTCCTGAGCTCTTGTCCCACATCCAGGAAGAATGAGGCATGTGGACAACTGGAGATGAGGAGCTTCACTGAGTGACAGAACAGCTCTGAGGAGACCCAAAGTGGGTAGCTCCTATTTACAGGCAGGTCATCCCAATTACCATCCAGCTCTCAACTGAGAGGAGATCCAAAATGGGTAGCTCCTTTCTGCAGCAAGTAGTCCCTACATCTGTGTGAGTGTGGCTGAGTCCAGGTTTCTTATGGGCTCAGAAGGGAGGAAGTGTGGGCTGATTGGTCCATGGGTGGCCATGGGCAGACCTGGAAAAAGCATCATAAGTTCTCATTCTGGGCCACAGACTCCACCTGGAACTGGCACCCTGGCACCCAGGCTTCAGGCCATCCCTGGCCTGAAGATGGGGTTTCACCAAGGACCCACTCCTTTCTATCCAGGAACCTGTCTGCCTCCAGCCATCAACATGCCATCCATGGCACCCAGGCTGTTTGTGCTGAAGGGCACCTACAGGCCTGTGCCAAGCTCCCATCAGCACCCCCCTGGCCTCTTTCCCATGCTTGTCAGGGCTCAAAGTCCAGAGGGGGCTAAGGCAGCAGGAGACTGGCATGTCAGCGCCACCCTGAGTGCTCACACACCTGGCAGGGTCATGACAGTGCCTGGGCTTGGCCACAACTTTGCTCCAAAATTGGAGCATGCACCAGCCCCCCAGGAGCACAGAGATGCCCCAATTAAGTAAAGGGCAGGGCTCCTGCCTGTTTCTGGCCTTCACCAGCTCCCCAGAATGCACAGCCCCAGCCACACCTCCACTGCTACAGCCAGCATCTTCACTGTGGCCACTCCACACAGGCTGCCACTGCCATCAAGGGATAATTATTAAGGGCATTAAGATGCCTCCCTTGCTGTAGCCAGCATCTTCACTACAGTGGCTGCAGACAGGCTTTGGCCACCATCAAGGAGTAATTATTATTATTATATTATTTTTTTAAAATAGTACTTTAGATTCTGGGGTACATGTGCAGATCATGCAGGATTGTTGCATAGGTACACACATGGCAATGTGGTTTGCTGCTTTCAAGGAGTAATTATTAAAGGCATTAAAAGAGAATGGTTAGCCTCAGAGCTGAAATCAATGCCAGAATTCATACAAATCCTATTTATACTGCCATCAGTCACATGGATTTGCATTTTTAGTGAGCACTGCCTTTCCAGTATGTAATATTTAATATTTAGTAAAACTTTTTTTAAAAAAAATCTGTATTAGACAGTTGTCCTTCACAAAGTGCTTAGCTATCAGAATACACATTTTTGTGCAAATGCAACTATTTCTTGGGAATATTTTCAAGGAATAGCTCAAAAATGAGATACAAGGAGGTGAAATCGACTTTAATTGTACTTGCAGTTTAGTTGTATAAGGTGGCCAGGCAAAGGTTATACAAAGGTGGCTAGGTTGCTCTGTTAGATAAACCTGAGCTCTTTTTCTAAAAGAGCATTTATCTAACAGAGCAACATCATGGGGTAGAGATAAAACATTTTCTCTCAAATTCCATGGCAGAAGATAGAAAACCTTAAGAACTCTTTTACAAAGAATGTCCAGGAAAAGTGCAGAATAGAATGTAAGGCACAGGTCTGTGAAACTGTACCATGGGAAAGGGGCTAGTAGTCAATCCAAGAAAGGAAAAGATAGTTTGGAATGCTATCGACAAATATCACACTAAAGAAGAGAAAATTGATATTCACGATCCCTCTGTAGCCACGGTGAGAGCAGATGTTCATGAAGGTGCCTCTCTGCTGGTGGCTTGGCCAACTCTTAACTTACTTCTTAATTTCAATCATGGACACCGTCCAACTCAATCACCACCTGGACCCTAAATCAGTATTTTATTTCTCATTAAGCATGGGAAGAAAGGAGATAACTGCTCACTGAAACATTGGAATGAAATCTTTTAAAAGGTAAGTCTGATCTGAAGTAGAAAGCCAGCTATTTGAGTGTCACAAAATGAGCTTAATCGGATCAGCCAGTGTGAGTTTTTCTTTTAACCTATACATTCTCCTGATTAAATACTTTCAGCAACCTCTTGCTGCTCTATGGCTGGAAGGGCACACCCCTCCTTGTCTTAAAGGCACCTGCAGGAGCTGACCTTCCTGTCCCTCCGGCCACATTTTTGTCCTCTGCATCAAGTTTCCACATCAAGCTTCATCCCCACACAGGACTTTGGTCTCGCTCTTTTCTCTGCCCCAAATTCCTTGCCTCTTGCCTTTTTTCCATGACTAGTACCTCCTCCTTTTCTGTTGAAATGGCCCCTCAGCAGACAGGCTCTTTGTAATTACCCTACCTACTGTCACTTCCCCAGCTATTCTCTACCCAAGCCTCTTGAATATTCACAACAGCACCACTTTTGATCTGTCTTTACTTTGTGTATTCATTTATTTATTTGTTTATTGACCGATTCATTCATTCAGTAGAATGAAAACTCCAAATAACTGAGGCATTAGTTATTCCACCTTCCGCTGTACCCACTGGCAACACAGCACTTGTTACATTGGAGGTATTCAAAAGATGGTGATCCATGAGTGAAGTTAAATAGTAATTCAATCAGTATGCTTCATTTTGACAGTAATTAAAAAAATACATATCAACTGTTGGCCAGGATGGACAGGCACCACATTTATGGGGTATTGGATTTTTCAGCTGAGATTGGATTGCTGGCTGTGCACGCACTCATTTTCATGTGTTTACTTTCTGACAACCTTTCTCCACTGCAAAATGATTACAGATTATTAAACCCAATGAGGTCCTAGAGTTTCTCTAGTTTTTCTAGGTTTGTGAAGAGAAAGAGGTCATGAAAATACTCAAAGAAGCAGTGCAGAATGTAGGTTCTCAGTGGGAACTTTCATCTGCAGGTGCTACTGAAAGGGAGTGCTGGAGGGAATGACCTGGAGTTCTTGGGGTACTGCCCTCAGGAGAATGCACTGTGGCCCAACCTGACAGTGAGGCAGCACCTGGAGGTGTACGCTGCCGTGAAAGGGCTGAGGAAAGAGGATGCTGAGGTTGCCATCACACGGTACACAGAGGAGCCACAAGGGAGGGTGGAGGGTAAGGTTGGCAGTGACGAACCTCAGAGGAAATTCAGGATGGGAGACACTAAATGCCGACCCAGGTCACATTGGGTAGATTTACAACTAGAAACTTCTTCTGGATTTCAAAATGTTAATTTTCTTTCTCATATTAAACAAGAAAATTTAAAAAGACTGGGCGCAGTGGCTCATGCCTCTAATCCCAGCACTTTGGGAGGCCAAGGCAGACAAATCACTTGAGCTCGTAAATTTGAGACCAGCCTAGGCAACTTGGTGAAATGCCATCTCTAAAAAAAAATACAAAAATACAAAAATTAGCCATGCATGGTGGTAGTGCACACCTGTGGTCCCAGCTACTTAGGAGACGGAGGTGGGAGGATGACTTGAGCCAAGAGGCACAGACTGTAGTGAGCCAAGATTGAGCCACTGCACTCCAGCCTGTGGGATAGAGTCAGACCTTGTCTCTAATAATAATAATAAAATTAAAAATTTAAAGTATTCATTGGTAAAATATATCAAAAATATTAAAATTTATTTATTTATTTATTTATTTACTGAGATGGAGTTTCATACTTGTCACCCAGACTGGAGTGCAATGGCATGATCTTGGCTCACGGCAACCTCTGCCTCCCAGGTTCAAGTGATTCTCCTGCCTCAGCCTCTGAGTAGCTGGGATTACAGGCATGAGCCACCACGCCCAGCTAATTTTGTATTTTTAGTAGAGATGAGGTTTCTCCATGTTGGTCAGGCTGATCTCAAACTCCTAACCTCAGGTGATCCACCCACTTTGGCCTTCCAAAGTGCTGGGAGACACCGCACCCAGCCAAAAATACTAAAATTTAGACTGTCATAGAACAACTATTTGAATATCATGACATGTCCTTCTATTTCCTCAAAAGGCAACATTATCTTTTGTGTGGGAGCAAGTCAGCCAGTAATATTACCCCTCCTCCCCACCACTGCCACCACCACATGTATTTCCAGAACTGTATTTCTGAGCTCTGCTCCTCCACCCTTGCCTGGTCTATCCTCTTCTCTACTTCTACTTGTCAAGAAGACTGTACGTCTCTACTGTTTCCTTCAGGTTAGTGGATGCACTCAAGCTGCAGGACCAGCTGAAGGCTCCCGTGAAGACCTTGTCGGAGGGAATAAAGAGAAAGGTACGGGCAGGGCTTGGTGTTGCTCTGCAAGTGCCATAGATGGGAACCAGATGGGCTGTTCCTCCCATTGCAGCTCTGCTTCGTGCTGAGCATCCTGGGGAACCCGTCAGTGGTGCTTCTGGATGAGCCATCCACCGGGATGGACCCCGAGGGACAGCAGCAAATGTGGTGAGGAATATTACCATGGTCAGGGCCAGCATGGATGACTTGCATGGAGTTTGTGAACCATTTTCCTTCTGTAAAAATTGTCCCTTAAACTCTTGTGGAGGAAAAAAAAAAAAA
>NW_016107544.1:2650535-2664403 GCF_001604975.1 Cebus imitator | reverse complement strand
TACTTTGCAAAAAAAAAAAAAAGCCCTGATAATAAAACCATTTCTCATTGAAGAATTACCATTGTCAGGCCCTGTAGGTCTCACTCTTGAGTTTCATAAGTGCTCAGTTGATCTTTTAGGTGCATTTCTGGACCACAGTCACTTAGTGTTCAGTAAAAGTGGTTGTAAGGTGTAAAAGTGGTTGTCATTGTGTGAATTTACTGTGCATTTATTTTCTTCTCACTAGGTTGTGAGTTGCTGTTGTTAAATTTTATGTCATTCTGTTCCCCTTTAACAGACTTCTCATAAACAAGCCTCTTTTGCTTAGCGCTTCTCTTTGAATACAGCCCTGTATTGAATGTTGTGTTCTGTAAACGCCCGTTTTCCAATGCATGATTCCAGTTTAATAGCTCTCACCTAGATTGCCCTTCCTCATCCTACTTGCCGTACTAAGAGCCCTCTTTTGCTTAATCTCCTTTTGCTAATTATTCACATGCATGCCAGTTAAAAATTATTTTCTTTGTCATTTTCTGATTAATTAGAATATTTCCTAAATTGCAAATAATCTCTTGACAATATAGGCAGGCCATCCGGGCCACCTTTAGAAACACGGAAAGGGGTGCCCTCCTGACCACCCACTACATGGCAGAGGCTGAGGCCGTGTGTGACCGAGTGGCCATCATGGTGTCTGGGAGGTTGAGGTAAGTGCCTGTCCTGGACACACTCTTGAACCCAAGGTGCATTGCTGGAAAATCTTTTCTGTGGGCAGGGAGAGATCACTTAAAATAGCTGAAATGACTGTGCCCGGGTCCAACAATAGGGACTTTGAGACAATGCAAGCAGCGAATCAAGGTTCTCAAACATTATACTGTATGATTTTTTTCTCCTTTCTCATATGACCTCATCCTCCTCCTACCTCCAGATGCATCGGTTCCATCCAACACTTGAAGAGCAAATTTGGCAAAGATTACCTGCTGGAGATGAAGGTGAAGAACGTAGCACAAGTGGAGCCCCTCCATGCAGAGATCTTGAAGCTTTTCCCCCAAGCCGCTCGTCAGGAAAGGTAAACATGGTTGCTGTTTTGGAAATGGTACCACATGTTCACTGTTCCTTGTCAGTTACATTGATCTATAGTCATTCAAATGGAAAACTAAAAGAAAGAGATTATTTGTTGGATTCTGCAGGAAGTAAACTAGAGAAGAGAGAACAAATGTAAGAGCTGATATAGCAAGTGTCATGGTTCAACGATGCGCCAGGGGCTGTCCTGGTATTGTGTTATCCTATTCAAAACTTACAGACTTTTCAGCATAGACATAGTTATTTCCATAGAAAATGGATAGACTTAAAAAAAGGGTTGTGAGTATCAGGCCTTTACAGGAACCTTCATAAATGAAATTGATTATGAAGAGGAAATTGACCGAGAGACAGGTTAGGTCAATTGGTAACAAGTGGCAGAACCAAGAGGCAAACTTAATTATTTTATTTCAAATCTATTAACATTTCCAAATTTATGTAAATTTTGGTAACACCATCCTGATGTATTTATTTTCATAGACAGAAAAAATTGAAGAGTAGCCTTAGGGTCATTTTTAATACCTAGAATTTATAGCAAATAATAGATCATTTAAGATTTAGGTGAGAAAAGTGATAATAAGGAGAAATAAGTCATAATAACAGTGTGGGAAAGTATATTTCTACAGCTGTAATATAAAGGTAAAAGCAATGCTATAATTCAATGTCCAGCTCATGGCTGTATAGAAATATATCATGAAACCACAAGGAATAAGCCAAATAATTGAGAATCATGCACCATAAATATATGTAATGATGTTTTATGAAATGAAACGTAAATCTTCCTTATTTTCAAATGATGAAAAGACAAACATTTATCCGAGGAACAGAGTATTAAAAATTATTGTTGCTTACATTATTTGATGCTGAATTCCTGCTCTTCCAACCAGAGGCTCAATTTTATAATGCTATATTAGGAAGGCAGTTTGAGTAGGACGGAGGAGAAGGAGAGCTATGTAACTTGTGGGGAATATATCTAGATATCTACCCTATTTGAGGAACTTTAAGAAACTATGCAGTATAAGTTCCTGGTTGAAGGGTGGAGTTGAAGATCAGGTATTCAGTTAGAAAATAAGGTGGAAGGTGACTTTGGCAAATCTTGAAATATCATCTGGACAGCACCTACTCTCTTCCATCCAAGGAGCCAGCAACACTAAACGGTGTGAGTATTATTACATGCCCTTCTCCTAGTTCTCCTTGTGAACTTCATCCTTTTCATTATTACTGATTTACCCCACCCTTTTGTTCTCCACCAAATTGACTCTCATTTATAGAAATAACAACCCAGATACAAAGCTACACAAATCAAAATAATATGGTACTAGTGTAAAGACAGATATATAGGCCAGTGGAACAGAAGAGAGAGCCCAGAAATAAATCCCTGAGTATACGGCCAACTGATCTTCACAAAGAGTGCCAAAAATACATGATGGGGTAGGGATCATTTCTTCAACCAGTTGTGTTGGGAAAACAGGATATTCACACGCAGAATAATTAAATTGGACCATACACAAAAAATCAGCTCAAAATAGGTGAAAGACATAAACATAAGACCTGAAACTATGAAACTCCCAGAAGAAAACATAGGAGGAAAGCTTCATGACATTGATCTCAACAATGAGTTCATGGATATGACAACAAAAGCATAGGCAATAAAAACAAAAATAAACAAGTGGGATGATATAAAACAGGAAAGCCTCTACACAGCAAAAGAAACAATTGACGAAGTGAAAGGCAACCTGTGGAATGGGAGGATTATTTGCAAATCATATATATGATAAAGAGTTAATGTCCAAAATACAGTAATGCACAGCTGAATAAAAGGGATACTTTCTGAGAAATGGGCCATTCAGCAATTTCATTATTGTGTGACTATCACAGAGTGAACTTACATGACCCTAGATGGCATAGCTTATTGCAAACGTAGGCTGTATGGTATAGCCTGTTGCTCCTAGGCTGCAAACCTGTGCAGCATGTGACTGCAGGGAATACTGTAGGCAATTGTAATGCAATAAGAACATGTGTATCTAAACACAGCAAAAGATAGGGTAAAAATGGGCATAAAGATAAAAAATGACACATCTGTATAGGGCACTTACTGTGAATGGAGCTGGCAAGACTGGATGTTACTCCGGCTGAGTCAGTGAGAGAGTGGTGAGTGAATGCAAAGGCCTGGGACATTACTGTATATGACTTTATAAACACTGTACACTTTGGCCACACTAAATTTATTTTTAAAATTTATTTAATAATAAATTAACCTTAGTGTTCTGTAACTTTTTATTGTATAAACTTTAAAATTTTTAACTTTCGAACTTTTTTGTGATAACACATAGCTTAAAATACAAACACATTGTACAGCTATACAAAAATAATTTTTTTATATCTATATTCTATAAACTATTTCCTATTTCTAAAATTATTCACTTATGTTTTCTATTTAAAAATTTGTATTAAAAACTAAGGCACAAACACATTAGCCAAGGCCTATGCAGGGTCAGGATTATCAGCATTACTGTCTTCTATCTCCACATCTTGTCCCACTGGAAGGTCTTCAGGGGCAACGACACACATGGAGCTGTCATCTCCTGTGATAGCAATATCTTTTTCTGGAACACCTCCTGAAGGACGTGCCTGAGACTGTTTTACAGTTTACTTTTTTTATAAGTGGAAGTAGTACACTCTAAAATAATGATAAAAAGTATAGTATAGTAAATACATAAAACCAGTAACATACTCACTTATCATCATCAAGTATTATGTACTGTACACAATTGCATACTTTTTATGATTGGCAGCACAATAAGTTTGTTTACACCAGCATCCCGACAAACACATGAGTAATATGTATGATGTCATCATGGCTATGATATCTCTAAGCAATTGACTATTTCAGCTCCATTATAATCTTATGAGTCACTGTCACATATGTAGTCTATTATTGATTAAGATATCATTATGTGACCCCTGACTGTATATAGGGAATGCCTAACCTCCAATAGCAAAAAAACTAATAACCCAATTAAGAATGGGCTAAGGGACTGGGCACAATGGCTCACGCCTGTAATCCCAGCACTTTAGGAGGCTGAAGTAAGCAAATCACGAGGTCAAGAGATTGAGACTGTCCTGGCCAACATGGTGAAACCCAGTCTCTACTAAAAATACAAAAATTAGCTGGACATGGTGGTGGGCACCTGTAGTCCCAGCTCCTCAAGAGGCTGAGGCAGGAGAATCCCTTGAACCCGGGAGGCAGAGGTTGCAGTGAGCTGAGATTTCACCACTGCACTCCAGCCTGGCAACAGAGCAAGACTCCATCTCAAAAAAACAAACAAAAAAAGGGCTAGGGACTTGAACAGACATTTCTCCAAAGAAGATATGTAAATGAACATGTACACGAAAAAGTATTAAATGTAATTAGTCATCCGAGAAATGAAAATCAAAACCACAATAAGATATCACCTCACATCGGTTAGGATGGTGCTATGGTTTGAGTGTCCCGTCCAAAACTCATGTTGGAATTAAATTACCATTGTGATGGTATGAAAAGGTAGGAACAGGTGGGACCTTTAAGAGATTATTAGGTCACGAAAACTCTGCCCTCATGAGTAGCTTAATCTATTCAGGGGATTGCTGGTTATCTCAGGAGTGGGTCTGTTATAAAAGCCAGTTTGGCTCTCTTTCGAGTGCCCCTCCCACCCTATAGTGCCACCTGCCAAGTTATGACACAATAAGAAGACCCTCACCAGATACAGCCCCTCAACCTGAAACTTCCCCACCTCTAGAACTGTAAGAAACAAATTACTTTTCATTATAAATTGTCCAGTCTGTGGTACTGTATCATAGCAACAAAAAATGGACTAAGACAGACGGTTATTCCCAAACAAACAAAAAAAAAGAAAACTGTTGCTAAGGAGGTGAAGAAATTGGAACCCTTGCACACTGCTGGTAGCAATGCAAAATGGTGCAGCCACTATGGAAAACGATATGGTGGATTCTCAAAGTATGAAAAATAGAACCATCTTATGTCTTAGCAATCACATTTCTGGGTATATATACACAATAATGGAAATTAGGATCTCAAAGAGATACCTGTGCCCACATTTTCATTGCAGCACTATTCTCAATAGCCAAGATGTGTAAACAATCTTAAATGTTCATTGAGAGATAACTGGGGAAACCTACATACTCATAGTCAACAGTACTGGATTGTTCACTTTGAAATTTGTTAAGAGGGTAGATCTCATGTTAAGTGTTCCTAATACCACTTTTTAAAAGAAAAAAAAAAAGACCAGAGAGATGGTTGCCATCAGTTCACATTTGCCATAGGTGGCATCACTCTCCTTTCCTCTCCTCTTCTCTCAGGTACTCCTCTCTGATGGTTTATAAGTTGCCAGTGGAAGATGTGCGACCTTTAGCCCAAACTTTCTTCAAATTAGAGAAGGGTAAGAAATATCATTTTGAAATAAGACACTGGAAAGAAGATAATTTCAAATTATAAAATAATCCATAGTGATGGCAAAAATGAAACATGACAAAATGCATTAAATTTTAAAGTTACAGTTTCAAATTTAATTTTAGGAAGACCGAAACTAAGGAGATAGAGGGATTATCTGTGTCTGTGGCAGAGAATAATGAGAGTGATTTGACTTGCCTTGTGGGTTTTGTCATGTATTTTTGCACATGTATTGGTACAGCCTAAGTCAAAACTCAGTTACATATGCATTTAAGAAAAATTTCTTTGGGGACGTCTATGCATACATATTTAAAATTAAATTTTCCAAGACCAGCATATTATTTTACTGTATTAGGCTGTATATTAAGAAGCTGACTCCTGTCTGGTCGTTGAAACAATCTTCTCGCATCTGTCACATTTTAAGACTAACTGCCCTGCATCTGTGATCACAGGTTCATGTTTTCCTTGTGATTCTAGCTCATTAACTCTGCTACTCTGAACTGTGCTAGTCAGAACTCTCTCACTATACTGTTTTCATTGTCACTGCTCAGTGACATGTCTTTGTTTCCTTATCGCCTGCCCTAAGGAAGAGATTCAGATTTTCTGGTTCTAAAGAAATTGTCTAACTTCCTAGAGCATCAGGAATTGTCTGATGCTCTCCTTGAGAGCATCTGTGGTCACAGTGACGCGTCTTCTTTTAATTCCCTGATGGATCTGAGCATCCCAACTTTCTGGGTCATGTGGTCATTCATAGCATTCTCCAGGTTGGCACCAAGCCCCATACTCACCTGAGACTTTTGGTGGCATATTTCCAGTCTGCCGAGCTCCTATTAGAGCTCTAACTGCGTCTCTCAGTCTATTTTGGTCAATAAGAAGTTTCCAAACCATTCAGGGAAAGCTGCAATGGTTTTGGATAAAGGTCCATGAAGATACCTGCTCTCTAACAAACCTCAGAAATCCTTCTCTATAATCTTCGGATGCTAGCCTTTTTAAAATGTGTCTGCCTTCCACCTCTTTCTGTGTTGAATGTGCAAAACCCACTGGCTCACATGTAAGAAAGAAAGCTTACTTAGTATCATTTTCTCCTTTAAATACAGTTCACAAAAACTGCACAACATACAAGCATAATTCAAAGCACTTTTTTCCCCCAAACCTAAGTAAATGCATTGGTGTATTTTTAACTAAATGATGTACTTAAGACATGAATGAATATTACCTTAGCCTATTAATTAAAGATTTTTTAAAAATGTATCATTTGTACTATATGCTGATTTATCAGACCTCTAGATATGAAATACATAACTCCTCATACATGTTCATCCCTTTGCAGTTAAACAGAGCTTCGACCTAGAGGAGTATAGCCTCTCACAGTCTACTCTGGAGCAGGTAGGTCATTTTTCGTGATTCCGTATCATCCATGGAATATGTGTATAATGCATTCACTCGAGCTGCAGAGGCAATAGGGCATTGTTTGCTCTTTCTTTCCTCTCTTTCAGGTTTTCCTGGAGCTCTCCAAGGAGCAGGAGCTGGGTAATTTTGAGGAGGACTTTGATCCCTCGGTGAAGTGGAAGCTCCTTCCCCAGGAAGAGTCTTAAAAACCCAAATTCTGTGTTCCTATTTTAGCCCATGGTGTTCTTTTTTAATGCATTTATTTCATAGCATCAATATTCTATTTTAAGAAACTATATTATAAGTACTGAAATGGTTCTTCAGGTGCTGGGAGGAAGAGGGAGGTGCTGGGTAAGTGCTGTGACATCGTGGACAGAGGCATTTGACTAAGCCAGCCTCCTCTCACAGCCTCCGTATCTCTGCAGGCCACCCTGGTTCCATTTTTCTGAATAATACCAAATAAATAAATTTACTTTTATAAGGTCATGTAAGTTTCTAGGTATGATAAACAAATTTTGTTTAAATTTTTAATAAAAATCTTAAAACACTTTTTTTCTAACCTAGACTGAGAAATTCATATGTTTATGGTGTTTGATACTTGGTAAAGTTGATATTTTCTTAAGAATTTAATGTGACATACTTTTTGAAATAGATTTAAATGTGCTTCCTATTGCTAAAAATACTAAATGTCATGGGTCAGAGTATCTAATATTAATATAGTTGATAACATATCCACAGGTAACACCATGATATAGACATAAACTGAAAACCAGAAACCTACTGTTTGAAATATATTGTACTTTTTTATTTCTGTAAGCCAACTCTGTGCCATTTTCATTGAACTTTGAAATCTAGACTTTAGTGATGTCTATATTTAACTGATCTTTTGTGGATATTTGTCATTGGGTTTCAGAAAGTTCGTAAATGTAGCAATAAGTCACATGACTGAGTAGATAGGAAATGTGAAATAAATCTCATATATGTAGTTTTGAGATATGTTTTCTATTTCATGTGCCTTTTTCTTAACTCAGTGCTCCTAATTACAAATTTCATTTAAAATAATTTCTAATGTAAGCATAATTACTGGACTTTAAGACCATCATAATAGGATTTTCTGCTATACTAATATTTGAGCTAATGTTTGGTATATTAGCCTAATTATTACCCTTGTTTACCAAGTATAAAAATGAAACACCAATTCTACATACTTCCTGGTAGTGCACCTTTTCATGTTTGTAATCATAAAACCAGACAGTTAACATAGAAAAGAATAGTCATATTTCTATTTGCCTTGGTTTCGGTTTGCTTATCTAATTCAACTTTTGTTTTATATAGAAATATGCTGGGATTTGGAATCCCAAGAAATATAAGTCTTAGTTGTCCTTTTTTAGATATACATTTGGAATAAATCCTATAACCCTGTCAAGCCTTTGTGTATTTCATTGCCTAGTTGGAGTGGATTTCAGGAATTAAACTCTTCTCATTTTTAGATATGCAAATCTATGTTCAAAGAGGATAAGTAATTTAATCAAGTTCACTCAACTGGTAATTAGCCCATCCAGCATTCAACAAGGTCTGATATCAAAGCCCATGTTTTTTCCACTACCTCAAGCTGACTCAAGCACTTATTGATAACTTAATTCAGAAGGCAGTGGACATAGAAAACCTGGAAACTTCTTGATGTGCTTACAATTTACTCTTAGTAGAAAGCAAAAAGATAACAGTGTTATATAACCAAATATTACATAGCATGCTATCAACAAAGGTGCTGTCTATAAAAATTAAGAAGATCCATTTTGAACTAATATTATCAAATGAAGATTTTTCTGAGTGAAAATGAATTTAACCTTGATTTTAAGGAAAATATAGATATATATATATATTCTTTTTTTTTTGAGATGGAGTCTTGCTCTGCTCTGTCTCCAGTCTGGAATGCAGTGGCAGGATCTCAGCTCACTGCCACCTCCACCTCCCGAGTTCAAGCGATTCCCCTTCCTCAGCCTCCTGAGTAGCTGGGATTACAGGCACACACCACCACACCTGGCTAATTTTTTATATTTTAGTAGAGATGGGGTTTCACTGTGTTGGCCAGGATGGTCTTGATCTCCTGACCTCATGATCCGCCTGCCTTGGCCTCCCAAAGTGCTGGGATTACAGACGTGAGCCACCGCACACAGCACAGATATATATTTTTGACAAATATATGCATTTGTCAAACTCATCAAATTGTGTGTGTGTGTGTGTGTATACATATATAATCCAATATGTGTATCTAAAATTCAGTGCCTCAATTGTGATACACAACTTTGCCATTTGCAACAAAAGTTCTCTCACACCCTTTGCTGAAAATTCCCTCCTCTCAGCATTATTTGTATTATTTAATTTTTATGTAATCAGACCTCACTAGGCATCTCAGAGCGCAAATACTGGGTGTTAACTATGCGTATCTATATAGATGCACTTTTTTAAATGTTATTGTTTTAGTGTTCTGTAAATATCAATTAGGATAAAATCATTAACAGTGTCATTTAGACTATGTCTCTTTTTAGATCTGATTATTCTGTCAGCTACTTAGTGTTGTAAAGTCTCCATCCACACTTGTGGATTTGTCTGCTTATCCTTATTTTTCTGTCACAGATTTTGGTTCACATATTTTCACAATGTTATTAGGCAAATATACATTGTTCTATCTTCCTAATGCACAGACTCTTTTATCATTTGTAGTGTCCTTCCTTATCTTGAAGTCTATTTTTAATATTAATATAGTTACTGCAGCTTTCTTCTGGCTATCTTGTTCATGGTATATCTTTTTCCATGTATTTACCCTTAGGCTATTTGTGTCTTTGTAGTTAAAATGTGTCACTTATACACAGCACATACTTGGTTCTTGCTTTTATATCATGTATTAGTAGTTTATTTTCTGATTGGAATGTTAAGTTCATTTACATTTAATGTAATTGTTGATATGATTATATCATTTAATATTTTTGTCTCTTTTCTTTTTTCAGATATTATAGTTATTACTGTTGCCTTGTTTTATTCCTATCGTGCGTTTTATTAGCATTCAATTTTGATTTTTCTGTTGGCTTTCTAGCAGATTCTCTTTGCATACATTTTAGTGGTTGCTCTGGGAATTACAACACATGTTAAACTTATGCTACTCTATTTAGAGTTGATACTGACTTTCTTCTTGCATAACAAAGGACTTCTGCAATCGTATATTTCAATTTATTCCCATCCTTGCACTACATCTTGTTATATATTTCAACTATGTACGTTGTAAAAACCATCAATATGATGTTATATGTTTTGCTTTAAAAAGCCATCTTATTTCAACAAAATTAATAAAACAAAAAATATATATATATGTATCATCTATTTTATTGGCTTATATTTTTACAATGCCTGGTGTTCTTCATTTCTTCCTAAAGACCTGAAATGACATCTAGTCTCATTTACCTTCAGATGAAATAATGTCCTTTAAGTTTTTGTTTTGTTTTATAGCAGGTCTATTGGCAAAAAATCATGTCAGTTTCTTTTTACCTGAAAATGTATTTTTTTCTAATTTCACATTTGAAGAGTAGGTAGGCTAGATATTAAATGTCTGATTCACAGTTTCTTTTTTTTTCTTTCAGCACTTTGAATATGTTATTCCAGAGTCATAAATCCTTCTTATATTCTGATAAGATTTATACCTATTTCAAAAGATCTACACTTTTACTGTTTTAACTTCTAATAATACTATCTTGAATAGTATGGAGATTATATGGATAGTGAATCTTAAAATATCATAATTGTGTGTGTGTGTGTGTGTGTGTGTGTGTGTGTGTGTGTGTGTGTTAAACTAGCATTTAACACTGGTGTGTATTTGAATCTGTCACATTTTGAAATTTGTATTAAGACTACTATTTTTAAAAATAAGACCCAAATGTCTGTCAACGATAGACTAGATAAAGAAAATGTGGCACATATATACCATGGAATACTATGCAGCCATAAAAAAACAATGAGTTTGTATACTTCATAGGGATGTGGATGAATCTGGAAACCATCATTCTCAGCAAACCGGCACAAGAACAGAAAATCAAACACCGCATGTTCTCACTCATAGGCAGGTGTTGAACAATGAGAACACATGCACACAGGAAGGGGAGCATCACACACTGGGGTCAATTGTGGGGAGCTGGGGGAGGGACAGCAGGGGGTGGAGAGGATGGGGAGGGATAACATGGGGAGAAATACCAGATATAGGTGATGGGTGAATGGAGGCAGCAAACCACCTTGCCATGTATGAACCTATGCAGCAATCCTGCATAATCTGCACAGGTACCACAGAACCTGAAGTACAATTTTAAAAAAAAGCAAAAAATGTAAAAAAATAAGTTTCTACTGTATCTTGAGGTTGTTTAGGATCAATAATAGCAAAATTATGTCACTGCCATAGGCATTCTCTAAGAGGCAGAACCAAGTGGATTCCCTCTTAAATCTAAAGTTCATATATTTTCCATTAGCCCATTATGCTTCCAAGCATTTACTAAACACTTTTTGGGGAACTCAATATGAATTGGATGAATAGTTCTGCTTTTTGAAATGCTTATAATCAAATTAGGAAGAGAAATGTAAACACTTGGGAAGATTAAAGAATATTTATAAATACGCAATTAGAGCTAGTTTGCTGCTTGAATCCACCTGCCACCAAAATGTAAACAAAGAAAACACCACACCGTGATTAAGGCAGTAAAAAGTGGTGGAAAGCAGAAACATTTCTTAGAAGAATCCTCTAAAAATACAAGACACATGATCATCTACATGTGTAAATATAATTAAGCAAGATTTTCTGAGTCAGGGAGATAAGTCTGAGCTTTCTCTGCCAGCTTTTTGCACATCCTTTCTTCCGGGAAACAACAGAGGACTAAAACTCATTTTTTACCTGTAGTAAATGCCGTTGAAGGGCACACTGATTAAGATCTTGACCCAGATTTAATTTGGGATCTACCATTTACCATCTATACAGGCTTTGTTGCATCACCCAGAAAATGGAGATATCGGTACGCACTTCAGAGAGTGACCATAGCAACCAACAATGACAAAAGCCATACCAGCACTAAGCAGCTCCCTGCCTGTTACCAGAACTCCAAGTTCTCTCACGTCCTGGGCGGTTCCCTTCCTGCTCCTGTTCCCTCAGTTCTTCACAGACACATGAAAATGTACCTTTTTTTTTTTAACATCATTTCCCAAGGGCCAACTAAAATGTCTGCAAATAATTCACTAAACAGATTTATTTTGATAGAAGAATTTATGCTGTCATCCAAAGAAATAGTACAAACTAGCTCAATCTTTGTTATCTGAAGGTACTTGGCAGGTCAGTGGGAGAGAGATCCTGGGGCAGGCAGAGTTTTAGCACCCAGAAGGATTTTTATTCAACCTGTGGATCTGACCAGCATTGATATCATAGACAACCATATTTTCGGAAAAATGAGACTGATAACTGTGTCAAATGAGCTCATGTTTTGTACGTGCTCTTTTGCAAGGAAAAGCTCACCCAACTCTTCACGTGGCTTTATGTGGGCCCAAGGTCTGGTGCTGATGTCACCTGATATATCTGCAAAGGAAACCCATTATTATAAACCTAGAACCACACAGAGCATGGTGAACAGTAAAAAGGTGATCACTGGCTGGCAGATATTTACATTTCAGAGGCCAATGAGAAAATCTGTAACTGAAAGCATTATATTACCCCCAACATGTCACAACTAGTCACAGGCCACAAAAGGCAGGAAACATACTGTTGTGTGAAAGGCAATTCCTTTTCCTTCTTATGACCAACCTTATACCATCTTTCTTTTTTTTTCATATTTTATAAAATTATTTTAACTTCTCTTTGTTTTCTTTTTGCTCTGGTTCTGTAGACGCTATACCAAATACTATTTGAAAGATACGTTTGATTAAAATTAATTTATTGGCATGGTAGAAAAAATTCTGATGCCTATTGAACCAACTCATCACTTTTCAACCAGGTAAACTAAGGTCAAGGAAACATGGCTTCTGTCTCTCAGTCCTGGGCTCCTGCTTATTCCAGTTTCTGTTCTTGAAATTCCTTTTCTGCTTTCATGTTTCTTACCTGTCCTTCTCTCTAGGCCTATGTCAATTTCAACAAAGTCTTTTAAATATTTTATTGAACTAAAACTATAGGGGAGGATTTTTCCTGCAATTAAAAAAATGTGTACCGTCATCTAAGATCCCAGAGGGACCAAGAAGTATATTATGTAGAACAAGAGATGCTAAAGAGAACAGAGACGATATGATATGCAATGTCTTTAAATGGTGGGAACTGAGTGCCTCAAGAGATATCCTTTTCCTCCTTCATATAAGATCATTCCCCGCTGTGAAAGAATTGAAAGAAGAAAGTAGACCATCACCACTACACAATACAGAGCAAATAGCAAGATTTTGAAAGATGAGAGGCTTAATGTTCTTTTTTATAAATTCCAGAACGTCCTTACTCTTTTTCTGATAACTTAAAATTTGTGTCCTAATCCTTCTCCTCACAACCAAGAAAAATATAGATGAGACTACAGACAGACCTTGAAACTATTGTGAGTTTCATTCCAGACCACTACGATAACGTTAATATCAAAATAAAGCAAGTTACACAATTTCTTTGGTTTCCCTGTATATATGAAATTTATGTCCACACTCTAGTTTATTGAGTGTTCAATAGCATTATGTGCAAAAAGAAAAAACAATGACATATCCTAATGAAAAAGTACTTTATTGCTTTAAAAAATGCTAACAATCATCCGATCCTTTAGCAAATCATAATCTTTTTCCTGGTAGAAGGTCTTGCCTCAATATTTATGGCTATGACTGATCAGGGTGTTGATTGTTGAAGATTGGGGTGGCTGTTGCAATTTCTTCAAATAAGACAGCAGTGTAATTTGCTGCATCAATTGACTTTTCCTTTCACAAAAGATTT
>NW_016107544.1:2637877-2650505 GCF_001604975.1 Cebus imitator | reverse complement strand
TGTTTGATAGCATTTTACCGACAGTAGAACTTATTTCAAAATTGGACTCAATCATCTCTAACCCTGCTGCTGCTTTATCAATTAAGTTTATATAATATTCAAAATCCTTTGTGTTACTTCAACTACGTTCACAGTATCCTCATTGGGAGTAAATTCCACTTCAAGAAACTACTTCTTGGTCATCCATAAGAAGTAACTCCTTCTCCATTCAAGCTTTATCATGGGGTTGCAGCAATTAAGTCACATCTTCAGGCTTCACTTCTAATTATAGTTATCTTGCTATTTTCACCACATCTGCAGTAATTTCCTCCATCACATCTTGGACCCCTCAAAGTCATCCATGGCAGTTAGAATCAACTTCTTCTAAACTCCTGTTAATGTGGATATTTGTTATTACTGTGAAATGTAATTAATCTAGACTGATGGATCCTTTCCAGAAAGTTTTCATTTATTTTGCCAAGCTCCATCAGAAGAAAAATTATCTATGGCAGCTATAGCATTATAAAATGCCTTTCTTAACTGATAAGACATGAAAGTCGAAATTCTTCTTGATCCATGGCCTGCAGAATAGCTGTTGTGTTAGCAGGCATGAAAGCAACATTCATTTCTTTGTATATCTCCATCAGAGCTCTTGACTGACTAAGTGCATTGCCAATAAACAATAGTGTTTTGAAAAGAATCATTTTTTTCTGAGTAGTAGATCTCAACAGTGGGCTTAAAATATTCAGTGAACCATGCTGTCAACAGATGTTCTGCCATCCAGGCTTTGTTGTTTCATTTATGGAGCACAGGCAGAGTAAATTTAGCATCGTTCTTTATGGCCTGAGAATTTTTTGAGGGTAATTGAGCACTGGCTTCAACTTAAGTACCAGGGACATTATCACCAAACAGGAGTCCTTTGAAACTTTGAAGCCTGTCCTTTGAAACTTTGAAGCCAGACTTTGACTTTTCTTTTCTAGCTATGGGAAAGTCCTAGATGGCAGCTTCTTCCAATAGAAGGCTGTTTCATCTACATTGAAAAACTATTATTTAGTGTAGTTATCTTCATAAATGATCTTAGTTAGATCTTCTGGATAACTTGCTGCAGCTTCTATATCAGTGCTGCCTCACCTTGCACTCTTATGTTATGGAGATGGCTTCTTTCCTTAAACCTCATGAACCAAACTCTGCTAGCTTCCAATTTTACTTCTGCAGCTTCCTGACCTGTTCTCAGCCTTCATAGAATGGCAGAGAATTAGGGCCTTGGTCTGGATTAGGCTTTGGTTTCAGAGAATGTTGCGGTTGGTTTGGTCTTCTGTCCAGACCCCTAAAACTTTCTCCACGTTGGCAATAAAGCTATTTTGCTTATTCATTCGTATGTTCAGTGGAATAGCACTTGCAATTTCCTTCAAGAACTTTTCCTTTGCATTCACAAATTTGCTGTTTGGCACAAGAGGCCGAGCTTTCAACCTATCTCAGAGTTCAACAGGCCTTCTTCACTAATCCTATGATTAGAGTGAGAGACATGTGACTCTTGCACTAACTTAAACATTTAGAGGCCATGTAGGGTATTATCTGGCCTAATCTCAATATCGTTGTGTCTCAGGGAATGGGGAGGCCCAAAGAGAGGAAGAGAGATAGGGGAATAGCCAGTCAGTGGAGCAGTCAGAATACGTGAATTTATTAAGTTTGCTATCTTACCTAGGTATGGTTTGTAGTTGCCCTAACGATGGCAGTAGTAACACCAAAGATCACTGATCACAGATCATCACAACAGATATAATAATAATTTAAAAGTTTAAAATATTGCTAGAATTACCAAAACGTGAGACAGAGCCATGAAGTGAGCCTGTGCAATTGGAAAAATGGTCCTGATAGACTTGCTTTATACAAAGTTGCCATAAAACTTCAATTTGTAAAAAACACAGCCTCTGGGAAGTGCAATAAAACAAGGTCTACCCATAAACTAAATAGAGGTTCTGGAGTTGAAGGTTTAGCCTTTGGGAGCCTGAGTGATTGAAGTCTTGGTGCTGGGATTGAGAGGTAGCGTGTATCCAAGTTCTGTTTTTTTATTCAATGAGTCTTACTCTGTCACCCAGGCTGGAAAGCAGTGGCATGATCTCTCGGCTCACTGCAGCCTCTGCCTCCCAGGTTCAAGCTATTCTGCCTCAGCCTCCTGAGTAGCTGGGACTACAGGTGTACACCACCATGCCCAGCTACTTTTGTAATTTTAGTAGAGATGGGGTTTCAACTTGTTGTCCAAACTGGTCTCGAACTCCTGACTTCAGGTGATCCACCTCCTTGGTCTCCCAAACTGCTGGGATTACAGGCATAAGCCACTGTGCCCGGCCACAGTTCTACCTTGGCTGAAGTTGTTTTGCTGCCACCAGTCAAAGAACCACTAAGGGTAAAACATAGCAAATGCTAGAAGTTCCATTTATTTTGGCTTTGATTTGAAACCTGACTCCCTGGAATGGTTGTGGTCGTTCTGAAACCTAAGGAGAGGAGGCTTTGTGTCACTTCAAATTCCAGGCCTATGCAATACTGGAAAGCACACAGGAAGGAGGGTGGGAGAAAATTTGAAATCCAATCTTTTAAATAAAACAGAACTTTCAAATACCAGCCAGACCTTTCTTTTGAGCCTCACTCATCTATCCAACCCCTTGGATGGTTTATTTTCCTGTTGAATATCTGGTTGGCATTTCAAAGAAAATGTGTCCAAAATAGAAATCTTCAAATTTCCCTTTGTCTTCTCCATCTCAGTAAATAGCAACACCCTAGTTGCCAAGCTAGGGGCCCTTCTTTATTTCTCTCTCCCCCATCCCCCTCAGGTGATCCAATGGTACTGTTGACTTTGCTTTCAAGAGGTATCCCAGGTCTATTTACTTCTTTCTATCTGCTGCTACCACCCTAGTCCAAACTGCCATCATCTGTCACCCAGATTTCTGCATTGGCCTCCACTTTGTTGTTCCTGAATCCAATCTTACACCCTGCAAGACTATTATTTGGGTCATTACCTGGTCTAATCTCAATACTGTTGTCCTCAGGGAACAGGGATTCTACAGTTCAGAAAGGTAAAAAGCCTGGCTTTTCTAAGAAATTCTAGCAGGGCAGAAACAGAGTGTTGGCAAAGAATGCAGAAAGGAAGAAAATGAGCCCTGGGATGACAGGATGGGGCCAAAGGATCCCAGGCTGGAGAGGGAGGGAGCTGATTGGCTGCCATTTTGAATCACAACAAAAACTTGCCAGAGCGCTCTAGAAGAATGAAAGTTTGAGAAGTTTGAACTTACAAAAGCAGGAAAGGCCTGTTAAACTATTAGAACCTCTAATACTACTGATGAAGAGCCAATGATGCAATTTACATAAATATTCCAATTTAAGGTAAAACTATAAGAGGATTATTTTTTCTTCACTCAAAACCACTATGCAAGCTACTTCTGATAATCCAGACTTCAAAAATAATGCTGCTTTTGTTTGTCTTTTTATTAAACCATGCTGCTTAAGTGTATACTCCAAAGGATTCAGAAGAAGGAATTAATAAGCACTTAGTCGGATATCATTTCCTTACTTTTTGATGGCAATAATAAGTAAGTACAGAGTTGGTGGTAATCTTTTTGTTTGTTTGTTTGTTTTTGAGACAGAGTTTTGCTCTTTTTATCCAGGCTGTAGTGCAAGGGCATGATCTCTGCTCACTGCAATTTCTACCTCCTGGGTTTAAGTGGTTCTCCTGCCTCAGCCTCCCAAGTAGCTGGGATCATAGGCACTTACCACCACACCTGGCTAATTTTGTATTTTGTAGAGACGGGGGTTTCACCATGTTGGCCAGGCTAGTCTCGAACTCCTGATCTCAGGTGATCTGCCTGCCTTGGCCTCCCAAAGTGCTGAGATTACAGGCATGAGCCACCGCGCCCAGCCTAGAGTTGGTAGTACTCTAATAGGTCACTTGAGCAGGTAAGGATCTGGGTTCTCAGCCCCTCCCAATGCATTCATGTTGCATTTGAGGCTTTGATGCCGTTAAATCAAATTAGCTACATTTCTTTTCCAGAACATCTAATTACATTTGTGAATTAAAATAGAAGTAGAGCAATGCTCCAAGAGGCAATATGAGAACTCGAACCTCCTCCTCCATTGGGAGTCAAAGACATTAAGCTGGGACAGGCACAGCAGCTCACGCTTGTAATCCCAGCACTTTGGGAGCCCAAGGTGGGCAGATGACTTGAGCTCAGGAGTTTGAGACAAGCCTGGGCAACGTGGCAAAACCACATCTCTACAAAAAAATAACAAAAATTAGGTATGTGGTGTGTGCCTGTGGTCCCAGCTACTGTTGAGGCTGAGGTGGGAGAATGGATTGAGCCTAGGGGTTTGAGGCTGCAGTGAGCCGAGATTGTACCACTGCACTCCAGCCTGGGCAACAGAGTGACAACTTGTCAAAAAAAAAAAGAGATGAACTGTTAAACTTACAGATTATTCTCAAATTAACTGAAGTTGTTATATTTTGTTTTACATTCCACATAACATCAATAGCACAATAAAAGTATGTTTTCTGATTTAAAGGGATCTCAGATTTTAAAAGACTGAGTAAAGGTTGAGGGGTTTATTTGCTCTTTCTCAGTTACTCTCTTGAGATTTTTGTAAGTACCAGATGCAGAAAGCAGACTATGGGTTATTCCACAACTCTTGGTTGCCCAATATAATGAATGTGCCTCTTAGCTTACACGTACAAGAATTTATGAAACACAGTGTTCTCATTGTTTTATTCATACTCTCTCAGATTGATAAAAAGGATTTCAAATAGCTTATTTAAAAAAAAATACAACCAAACTATTGGGAAAGGGTAAAATGACAGAAAAACTGAAACGGCAACAATACCGACAAAACACATATGAGAGGAGGAAAAGGATGGAGAAAAATTTAGGAATGTATAAAATTATACTTCATTTGTACAAATGATTTTAAAAGAAAGTAGTGTCTTTCTTTTTTTTTTTTTTTTTTTTTTTTGCTATTAAAAATGGCTGCAGCTGTATCTCAAAGGAATTAACCTATTCTGGTCAGCCAGATTTCATAACAAATGAATCCTTGAAAATACTGCAGCTGCAAAAGACCTCTAGAGAGACGGCTGTATCAATCTGAAACATTCCACAAAACAAAAAGGAAATTTTAAAAAATAGTCCCTGTAGGTAGGTTAGAAAATAACTCCATAATGATGACATTCTATCAAGAACAACCTAACTTTTTCTGTGAGAAATATAATAAGCACTCACATATGAGAACTTAAAGTCCCATAAAAATTCATTTGTCTTCTTTGCCAGAACAATTGTAAGACTACTTCCAGTAAAGGCAGCCTGAGGTCAGATAATTCCTGTTCCTAGAGAACAAGAATAAAACTGGACTAAATTATTTAAGACAATCATTTTGAGGAACTGAAAAAAAAAAATGACCAAAAAAAAAAAATTGAGAAACAAGACATTGTGAAGATTTTCCTCTTGAAATGGGGCTGCTGTATCTGGTAGGGTATACTGGTGAGCATGTGGCCTTCTTTCCTTGAGCTGCTCTTGTCCTTTCCAGCATACTCAGGCTTCAGAACCTGCGTCATTACAGGTGGGAAGAGGTGGCGATCTCAGATTGAAGCTGGTGGCAAAATCCCACAGCTCTGTAACTGGAGGCAGGGAATGCAATTCAAGGCAGTAAGCAGACCAGTAAGAAATTTAATGCAGGAACCATAGAAGTCCACAGCATAGAAAGGCTGAGAAACTTAACTCTCTATACATACCTCAGTGTCTACAAACCTATGAATGCAAGGGTGATGCCCAAGATAGCCTGATGAAATGTGAGCTACTTAAGAACCTGTTGGCTCTGTGAAAGCATTCCTCAACTCACACGTAGCTCATGCAGCTGAAGGAAGAAGTCTTACAAGCACAATGTCCAGAATATAATCTCCACCAAAATTATTGTCTGACCACCAAAGCAAAAAGATTCTGGGGAGAAGAAACAGCAGCCTAGCACCAGAAGAAGCCCAGCATCTGAAGAAGAAGCCCTTCCAGAAGCCAGCGATAACCTGCAAGCCTGTTTTGCCCTATCTCATGACCCATTACCAAGGGTTTTCTCTCTCTCTCGGCTACAACTCAACCTTGTTTTCCATGTTTCTTTAGGGCAGTTGGGGTTGAGGAACAGAGTTGCTTATTACAAATCATGACTATATGAGCAACAGGAGCTAATGGTAGAGATGGGCATGCACCATAAAAAATACACCCAGTGCAGATGCACAGAACAAGGCAACATGTGGTTCTCACCAGGAACTCAGGAATTTGGGACAGCACATGGTATGAAAATATACCCATTGGGAAAAGAAAAGCACAAGAATGTTAAAATCACAAGAGTTCCTGGTTGGAGACAGGAACCAACAAGGATCAGTGGGCACATAAAACCCTCTGCCTTCCTTAATCTACATAGTGCAGTTTGTAGAAAAAGAGCCTGAATCAAGAAAGCAAAGTACACCAACACGTTAAATCTCCCTTTCTCTCTGCCAACTTTCTGCAAAGAGAGGCCAACTATTCAACAAAATGACCCATGAATACATACATATATGCCTTGGTGCCAAAACCAGAAACACAAGAAGGGTCCCACTTGTAATCCAAAGCCTCAAATTATTATTATTATTATTATTGAGATGGAGTCTTGCTCTGTCGCCAGGCTGGAGTGCAGTGGCACAGCCTCGGCTCACTGCAACCTCCACCTCCCGGGTTCAAGCTATTCTTCTGCCTCAGCCTCCTGAGTAGCTGGGACTACAGGCGCATGCCAAACGCCTGGCTAATTTTTGTATTTTTAGTAGAGATGGGGTTTCACCATGTTGGCCAGGATGGTCTCGATCTCTTGACCTCATGATCCACTCACCTCAGCCTCCCAAAGTGCTGGGATTACGGGCATGAGCCACTGCACCCGGCCTCAAAGAATTATTTTGTAGACAGTGTAACAATCTTGGTTGAAATAACAGGAGTCAACTCTGCCAGCTGTTAAAGGCTTTACTGTAAAGAAATAAAGAGTTCACAGAAATGTTGGGAAAGCTCTAGGTTTAGCTTCAAAATGTGGTCAAGAACTAGAAGAAACTAGATAGTAGGAAAATGCAGCTAATGTCACACTGCAGGACAATCTGTTTCATGATCAAAGTGCCAGACAACTACTTCAACATCAATAACGTTGAATGCAGCCACTGAATTTTCGAAGCTGTCATTGCTTCTGGGTTCTCAACATGACCACCATGAAATAATATCTCTACCATCTTTTTTTTTTTTTTAAATTTTACATTCCAGGATACATGTGCAGGATGTGCAGGTTTGTTACACAGGTAGACATGTGACATGGCGGTTTGTTGTGCCTATCAACCCATCACTTAGGTATGAAGCCCAGTATGCATTAACTATTTTCCCAATGCTTTTTCTCTTCTCACCCACTTCTTCACAGGCCCCAGTGTGTGGTGTTCCCCTCCCTGTGTCCATCTGTTCTCATTGTTCAGTTCTTACTTATAAGTGAGAACATGCAGTGTTTAGTTTCCTGTTACTGCATTAGTTTGCAGAGGATAATGGCTTCCAGTTCCATCCATGTCCCTGTGAAGGACATGATCTCATTCTTTTTATGGCTGTATAGTATTCCATGGTGTATATCCACCATATTTTCTTTATCCGGTCTATCATTGACGGGCATTTGGGTTGATTCCATGTCTTTGCTATTGTGAGTAATCTCTACCATCTTTTATCTTTGCCTCTCCTCCTCTGGTTCCAAAGACTTGAGAAGGAGCATCTTATTTGTTAGGCTTGAGTAGCCTGCCTGCCCCCAGATTACCAGGGGAAGGCAAAAAGGAAGATTGGTCCATTTGGCTGCCACAGTGGACAGCCAGTTTTTGCCTTCCACCAAGAGTTCAAGTTTATAAATTGTTCCATTTAGTGTTCAAAAGACTGGTATTAAATTTAGGAAAGGTTAAATGAGGATTAGAAGAATGATTTGTTTTGACCAAGTAATACACTGGGAAATGGAAAAGAATGACTTATCTTGAAGGAACATGAACCCCTTAAAAGACAAAGCTTCACAGGAGAGAACATCTGGAAGATGAACAGCTGTGGAAGTATATAGGAGAGAGAAAAATTGCCCAATGACAAACAGAATCAAATTTGTCATAGGAGTTTCTTTGCTGTGGTTTGTTTGTTTGTTTGTTTGTTTTGGTCACTACTCCAGGATCTCCATACTCTTCTTGGTATGCATCAATCATTATGAATCTCAAATTTAAATATTTAAATATTCAGACTGCATAAAAGATTTTCTCTCTTACCTAATAACATATCCTGAACCAAAACAAAGCCCCTTGTCATAGAATTCTCATCTCAGAAGCTTTTCTTGTTAATACTCTTATTTTGTTAATGATAGAAAGAAGAATTAAAAAATCATATACTGGTGACCAATTCCTTATGTGAATTGAGAGTTCCCAACATCATGACCAAGGACGTCAGTAAATGATTGGCTTTATCTACTTTGTTGTTTGTAAATCATTTTGTTGGTGGGTTTTGAGACATTACGTATATTTTAAATAGCTTCTCGTATATTGACAAGGTTGATGGCCACCTGTTCTTCTAGTCCCGAGCCTCTCCAATGACAACAGTGATAGAGAGTTGAGACTCTCCAGAATACCAAAAATGTTATTGGATTCCATGTTTCTATTTAAGATGTATTCTGGAGCTTTTCTCTCTTAAGTCTAAATGTTGCAGTGCTTGTACATTTCTGAGCCCAAACATCGAACGCTTTCCTCAACAAGAAACACTCTATAATTTGAATAATTTGCCGAGTAAAGCTAAAGTCAAGGTCAACAGGGAAATCTTCCAACTTTTTATTAAATATTAGAAACAAATGAAATAAAATCTACACAATCCGGTTTACTTTTAACTTATTTCAACTGGGAAACTCAGTAGCCATGTTATTAAGAACTTGGTATAACTTATTTTGTGCCTTTTATACATCAAAAAAATAAGCTCAGATTTGAACTATTAAACATGTTTGATAAGTGCTGGAAGAAAAACAAATCACTTGGATTCTTACATAAATTAGCTTTTAAAAAAGCAATCAAATGCTTTTATCCTTTCCTTGTTTTTGAGACTTTAGCATGTAGTAAATCCAGTTTTCACCACCCTATCCTGTGATAACTTGAAGAATCTTTCCCATGCATGCTTAGGATTTTGCTTAAACAGAAGAATAATGCGGCCTTATTTTCCTTGGTTACCCCTACCGTTCAGTAAAGCCTTTATGAGGAGTCTTTGGGGAAATAAAAAGAAGAAAAGTAAGAAATATGTGATCTGCCCCTAACCCACGTACATCTCCCCTAAAGCTCATAATGAGGAAGCATAATACAAGATAGAATTCTAAGTCATGTACAATAGCAAAGTATGCAGTTGTCCACAATGAGCCTGGAGCAGAAAGCAAAAGAATCCCTGCAGAGAAGCTACTTCAGTTGGCAGTGAGTCTTGTGAGCGTGGAGACTGGAGAAGAGAAAGAGGCTGATGTTTGATTTCCTTGTTATTTGCTCTCTCAACTTAAATGGAAGATTTATGTTTCAAGATAAGTGCATCTTTCCCTCCCACTCTAATCTTCAGAGATTATGGGAAAACAATTGTATAGTGAGCATGGTGAACCAAAAACTGAAGAATTCCTGAAAAAAAAAGAAGAGCTAAGAAGAGCACATTTGAAAAGGAAACTTACCCTGGAATGGTACGCCACACTTAGCTTAGCACTTGGAGAACAAGGGGGAAGCCAAATAACAGGACAATTCTTTTTCAGTGGGTCGACCCTTTACAACATCCCTTGTTTGGACCACTAATGTTCATGCAACGTAGCTGGGGAATAATAAAGAGAAAAAGGCAAGACAGGTTGAAGGGATGTATTGGGACTAACACTGCATTTCTAATAGACTGGTCGTGAATATGTCTTCCTGCAAGCTTTCACCCTCACTTGGTACTACTTAAATCAAGTGCACAACATCTGCTATCCACATGAGTGGTTTCCTTCTGCTTCTTAGTGATAAATTCTTACCATTGAAGTCATTAAGCTTTGCCATTCATTCTTCTTTCCCTAGCCTGGATCTTCTTCCTTTAGCTAAGACTGATCTGATTTTTCAGGGGTTGTTTGGTTTGCTGGGGATGTTGCAGCTGAGTGCTCTGAAAAGGCAACTCAAACAGCATCACTTCCTGCCTGGGCATTTACCTTCTACCCCCATAATGCAAATTTACAGAAAATTCCCCATCACTGGAATTCTTCATGTCTATAGGACTTCAGCAATACATGGGCACAAATTTAAACATGTTTCTGTTGGAATATACAGATGGGAGAGAAATGAGCTAACGTGACCCAGAAATGTAGCATCTCCTGTTAACTGTACCAGTGGATATAATTTGAAAGCTGTGTGTACCTTTGAAAATAATCTCTTCCAAACCAGATATAGTGGGTAGTTTTACTGTTTTGTTTTGTTTTTAGTTTTGATAAACTATATTTTTAAGGGCAGTTTTAGGTTCACAGCAAAATTATGCAGAAAGGTAAGAAATTTCCCTTTTCCCCCCTTTCCACACATGCACAGCCTCACTCATCACCCACATCTCCCACCAGAGTGGCCCATTTGTTACAACTGATGAACTGATATTGACACCTCATGATCACCAGAGTCTATAGTTTACATTAAGGTTCACTCTTAGTGCTGTACATTTTATATTTTTCGATGTATATCCACCATTACAGTATCATACAGGATAGTTTCACTGCCCTAAGAATCCTCTGTGCTCCACCTATTCATCTCTCTCTTCCCCCTACAGACATCCTGTTTTGACACAACACAGTCATTTTGATTACTACTTGTTTGAATTATGACATTTAAAAAGTAGATCAGAATTGAAACAGTCTAAGGTTCGTAATAAACATAGACCATACTATGATGTAATTTGACAAAGAATGGTTTTAATAGCTGGTTTCCCTGAGAGCATGAATATGAATGAACCTTGATCATTGGGGAACTTATTTTTGAGATTATAGCTGCTAGGGACAAATTGAGTGTTTTTTTTTTTTCTAATTAAACTTTTGATCTTTGTCCACATTTTCATGACTTAAGTATTGTGTTAGCTTCATCAAGAATTTGGCTTTTCATTTATTTTGGAATAATGTGTTAACATTAGCATACAATGTGTTAACATTAGCATGACCAAGTGTTAAACTAGTTCTTTTGGTTTTAATGGTTTTGGCCTAGACTGTGTTAGTGATTTATTGAACAACTTTATTTATTGGTAAAATATAAATCTAGGTATTAAACTATCAACATCTATTATTTAGTTAAGTATTTAAAACGCATTAAAAATTTCTAGGTTCCTCCCTAAAAAGGTATTACCATTTTGTCTTTTAGGTTATGAATATTCAAAATGTTTTGCAATGGCAAACAGAATTTGATCAGCTTAAGTTTAAGATATTTGAAACTTAAGACAAATACTCAGTAGTAGACAGCTGTTACTTTTAGTTTCTTAGCATCTCTTTTCCCTTTATGCTTTGCTTTTTTTTAAAAAAAAAATAGAGACAGGGTCTCGCTATGTTGCCCAGGCTGGTCTTGAACTCCCGGACTCAAGCAATCCTCCCACTTGAACTTCTGAAACTGTTGGGATTAGAGGCATGAGCCACCACACTTAGCTGCCCCTTTATTCTTTAACCATGCCCTTTTTCTAGAAGGAATTTCATCTCCTCCATGACAACTGTGGAGTTCTATTTGATCCTGGTAAGCTGAGACAATCATGAACTTCAACCCTCTCTCTATATCAGTTGGTTCAAAGCAGTGAGCTTGTGTCCCAAGAGAGGACACTTAGATTTCTGTGGGGTCAGTGGTGATATTGAGGGAATGTGTTCTCTTTCCAGGTCCACAAGGGGGCGTAGCTTTAAGGGCAAGAACTTCCTAGCACCATGCCCTCCCTCCCATCTCTCTCCATCCAGGAGATTTAATGGTTTACGTTTAAATTTCGTGGGAAGAAACTAACAGTCAATCACTCCAGCAGAAGTTCTAAGGAACTCCTTTCATTGGCTAGGGGTCTTAGAGAAGGTGGCGGGGGGAGGGTCCTCCCAGGTTAAAAGTCCCCTTCTTCCACACCCCTTCGGACACCATGTTTGGATCCCCTTCCACAAACACTCCCTTCGTGGAAGCTGTTTTTCTCTATCCTGGATTTTCCCTCTGGAGTCCCCTTCCACACTCTCTCTTGAAAGCCTGTCTTCCCCTCCTAAACTCCATCTCTCTCTCTATTCCCTTCCACTCAGTGTGGAAGCTGCTTTCCTCTCCTGGATTCCATCTTTCTGGATTCTCTCCCTCAGTGTGAGAGTTAGCTGCTTCTCTCTCTGTGAATAAATCACTTTCTACAAACACTTTTGAGTCCGGCATTTACTGAGTACTATGCCATGGTCCCCTCTCTCATTCTTGAGAGGGCAGGAGACCAAGAACCTGGAGAAACATCCTCTCAGGGGAGCTGAGGGCACATTGAACCCCTGAACCCCAATATTACAATATCTCCTTTATCATTTTTATTGTATCTATTTGATTCTTCTCTCTCTTCTTCTTTATTAGTCTAGCAAGTGGCCTATTTTGTTAATTAAA
>NW_016107544.1:2628791-2637817 GCF_001604975.1 Cebus imitator | reverse complement strand
TTTGAAGGGTTTTTTGTGTCTCTACCTTCTTCAGTTCTGCTCTGATCTTAGTTATTTCTTGTCTTCTGCTAGCTTTTGGATTTGTTTGCTCTTGCTTCTCTAGTTCTTCTAATTGTGATGTTAGGGTGTTCATTTCAGATCTTTCCCACTTTCTGATATGGGCATTTAGTGCTATAAATTTCCCTCTTAACACCTGACTAAATTGATATGCAACCAAGAATAGCCTTGTCTTGGAACTATGTCCTACATTTCTGAATCAATTTAACAATAGGAGGCCAGCTAGCATCTGCTTTCATTCACATTGCCTGAATCAGTATTTGTCTCTCTGTCAATATGGGAATTTAGTGTTGTGATCATGCTGAAAAAATTAGGTATTTGTGATGTTTCTTATTAAGTTGTTGACTTCCTGCAGCTGTTGAAAGCCTCTAATAACATTGACTGGAGTCTGGAGGAGTCTGACCCAGAGGAGTCTGATCCTTCCGTTAGTATTTTGCATCTCAGTCCTGCACGTAAGTGACAAGTAAGTTCACACCTCCAGCTGGTTTGGCAATTTGAAAGTTAACAAATCCAAATTTATGTCATTCTGAAAATAAGATGAACAAAAGAATCATCCTATTTTTCTTCAAAATTAACTTTGAGAAAGTTTTGCTTGAAGAACCAAGACAATATATACTCCTGTGTTCTACTACTGGGAAATTTTAAAAGTCAAATTTATAGGTGCTGAAGGAAGGAATAAAATTAGGTTTGAATTGGAAACTTCAGGTCAGGTGACCAAGGCTCATCAGAGCATCCCTTAAGGAAAATCTATTATTTGCTGTTAATCTTTGTTCCAGACTGTATGTAATCGACATTCCTGGTATCAGCATCCTCTCAATTTACTGCCACCTAACCTTGACTATAACATAGCAATCCAAACATAGCAATCATGAATGTTTTCAATACTGGTCTTCATTCATTGACTCCTGTAAGCCGGCACAACTCTGATGTAATTGCCCTGAGGCTACTATGATCTTGCCTTACAATAGTGACACAACTGATACAATAGTATCAGTAAATGAAGAGTGAAGTCCACCCTAAGAGTGCTGGAGACAATGAAAGATGTTTACTGAAGTTTTGGGGGTTTTTTGTTTTATTGTGTTTTTTTGAGACAGAGTCTCACTGTGTCTCCCAGGCTGGAGTGGAGTGGAGCAATCTCGGCACACCACAACCTCCACCTCCCAGGTTCCACCAATTCTCCTACCTCACCCTTCCAAGGAACTGGGACTACAAGCGCATGCCACCATGCCTGGCTACATTTTTTTGGTAATTTTAGTCGAGATGGAATTTCACCATGTTGGCCAGCCTGGTCTTGAGCTCCTGACCTCAAGTGATCCACCCGCCTTAACCTCCCAAAGTGCTGAGACTACAAGTGTGAGCTACCATGCCTGGCCCAAAAGATTTTTCTGTGAAACTGTAGCAGAGACAGTGCCTCACTTATCACATAGCAAAGCGTCTTTAAACTCCAACTTAAAATCCCTGTCACAAAACCCTCCCAAGGCAGGTGCTCCTTTTTCCTACCTCAATCATTGACCACAGCCACGGCAGCTTTCAGGCCCTGTTCTCATCCCTCCTCTCACCCCCAAGATCACCCAGGCTCTGACTGCTGTTTTCTTAGGCAGAACGAGCCTCTTTAGGCTTCTCAGTTCAGCAAAAGAAAAAGATATCTTGAAAGTCCTTCATTATGTAAAGTTCAAAGTATCTCACATTTTGATGACAGGCTAGGCCATAACACCCAGCTAGTCACCCAGCTACTAACCTTCATGTTGCTAAGAAGATGTTTTGCAGATGTGATCAATGTCTACAATCAGTTGACATTAAGTAAAAGAGGTTATCACTGATAACTGGAATAGGACTCATCTAATCAATTGAAAGACCTTGTGAACAAAACAGAAGTTTCCCCAAAGAAGACAAAATTCTGCTTGTGGATCGCAGGATCTGAGCCTGCCCAAGAGTTTCCAGCTTTCCCTTCCCCAGCTCAGATGTACCAGATATGCCCAGCCAGCCCCAGCAATCCTGTAATCCAAAGGTTTTCAGTGTGTGTGTGTGTGTGTGTGTGTGTGTGCGCGCGCATCCTGTTGGTTCTGTTTCTCTGGTAGAAAACAAGCAAGGCACACTTAAGATTAATATTCCTCCCAGTTGGGTGCAGTGGCTCACACCTATAATCCTATCACTTTGGGAGGCTGAGGTGGGTGGATCACTCAGCTCAGGGGTTTGAGACCAGCCTGGGCAGCATGGTAAGACCCCATCGTTACTAAAAATACAGCCTAAAGATTAGCTTGGCATGGTGGTGCACATGTGTAATACCAGCTACTTGGGAGTCTGAGGCACAAGAATTGTTCGAACCCAGGAGGCAGAGATTTCAGTAAGCTGAGATGAGGCCACTGCAATGCCAGCCTGGGTGACAGAGGGGGACTCTGAATCAAAAAAAAAGAAAAGAAAAAATAAGAAAAAATTAAAAAGGAAATATTCCTCTTGTATTTAAATTCCTAGAGAAGTGCCTTAATTATGAATGGATATTGAATTTCTTCAGATTCATTCTTTAAGGGGCCAAAGAGAGGATTACATGATTGCCTTATTCTTTTAATATTTCTAATCATACTAATAGATTCCCTCATATTGTGCTATTCTTTCAATAAATTATGATTTAATGTTTTATTTTCAAATGCATGTTTTGTTTTGCAAGGAGACTTGCTAATTTCTACCCACATTGTTCTGTTGTGAAAGACAGGAATAGGGCTGGGGTCATCCCGATCCAGGCATGTGGGCGAGCATCCTGATTAACCCATCTAGTAGCATATGCCCCCCATGGCTGTGTGTGAGAACAGCACTGAAGAAGTTTCTCTCTTCTGAAGCTTGCTCAGTCTTGGTAATTTTGCCCATTCTCTGTTGTTGGTAGCCTGGGTGATCAGGACCCACCTGAGGGAGTGAGCAAATATAAGCCACTTCTCAGGTCTAGTAAAGGTTTGATATGGTTTCGCTATGTCCCCACCCAAATCTCATCTTGAATTGTAGCTTCTTTAAGTCCGATGCATTGAGGGAGGGACCTGGTGGGAGAAAACTGAATCATGGGGGCAGTTTCCCTCATACTGTTCTTGAGTTAGTGAATAAATCTCACAAGATCTGATGATTTTATAAGGGCTTTCCTTTTTTCTTAGCTCTCATTCTCTCTTTGCCTGCTTCCACCACGGGGGGCATGCCTTTCACCTTCCGCCATGATTGTGAGGCCTCCCCAGCCATGTGGAAGCGTTAAACCTCTTTCCTTTAAAAATTACCCAATCTCAGGTATGTCTTTATTAGCAGTGTGAGAATGGATGAATACAAGGTTCTTCAGCAAAGCAGCTTCCTTGAAACTCAATTGGGCTGCTAACATTTTGGTTTTAATTTCTAGGGCAGGTATAAAAAGCCTACAGCAGTTTGCATCTTGATCTCTGAACCTAAACCTGGCACAGATGTGAGGGCTTCTGTCATTATTACCCGCCCTCCTTAGGCCTGCTGGCTTTTCTCTAGGGCTCTGCTTCTGTCCCTGGGGAAGGAGAGGCAGGCAAGACCTTTCAAGGCTTCCAAAAGTGACCAATAGACTCCAAAATCTCGATAGTTTTCTAATAAATCTCCTCCATCTTTACTCTCAATAGACATCTGTCATGAGCTGCAAAGTGCAGATGCCAGTTTAGTCAGCTGTGGCATTGCCACGTGGCGAGGATTGCCACATATCCAGCCCAGGATGGTACGATGTACAGTGAGAAAGCAAAGCAGTCATAACTGGGAGACCCAGCCTGCAGTGTGAATGTCAGCTCCAGTCTTACACAAAAAAGAAAACACCAAGTCATTGCCTTTTGATTCAAGAACCTAATTAATGATACATCAATCATCACAAATTATTCCCAAGGCCAGATCACTCTTAGCAGTTTGTGGTAACAAGTTTTCTAAAGGCCTTTTTGGAAAAAATTTAAACCCCCAAATTTCCCTATATACATGTAAAAGCTTGAAATTAATTAATAATTGGAATTAATTTAACGATCTAAACTTTTAAAATACATTTTTAATCTGCAGGAGAGTTTGTTTTCAAAATAGCAAATGTATTAGTCTGCTCAGGCTGCCGTAATGGAGTACCACAGACCAGGTAACTTGAACAACAGACATTTATTTTCTAATAAGCTGTGAAGGCTAGAAGTCCAAGATCAAGGTGTGGGCGAGGTTGAATTCTGGGGAAGTCTCTCTTCCCTCTCTTTCTGGAGTGTGGTCAGCCACCTTTTCCTGTGTCATCACATGGCTTTCTTCTGTGCATGCATGCTACTGGTGTCCTTTTCTTATAAAGACACCAATCCTAAGTCAGGTGCAGTGGCTTGTGCCTGTAGTCTTAGCACTTTGGGAGACCTAGGCAGATGGACCTCTTGAGCCCAGGAGTTTGAGACCAGCCTGGGCAACATGGCATGGATTAAGACGCCACTCTCATGATCTTATTTAAACTTAACTTACTGCCTTAAAGGCCTGATCTCCAAATACAGTCACACTGGGGATCAGGGCTTCAGCACTGAATTGGAGAGACCCAATTCAATTTATAGCAAACAGCAATGATAGAAAGTATGCAATTCCTCCTGTGACTCTGCAGGGTACTCAGCATGATCCTCCCAGTGAGCATATGGCAGCCTAAGGGGTGGGATCTGAGTTCCCCCAATGAACTTCACAGTTGCTTAAAATCCCACCCCTTCTCCATTGGAAGCATAGAACGACTTGATGATGTTACATAGGTATACATGTATACCTATGTAACAAACCTGCACGTTCTGCACAGCTACCCCAGAACTTAAAGTATAATCATAAATACATAAAATAAAACATAGTTTGTGAAAAAAATGTGACAGATGCAATCAATATCTCCCCAGTAGGGACTGATTAGTAAATCATCTTTCACCATTTTACTTGCCTATTGGGACATGGACAGGTAGCAGGTGAGTCTTGATGAGATCGTGAGGAGGCAAGCAAGAGAGAAAGGCCCAGGGCTGCTGGAGCTGCTTCATGAACAGCAGCCCTCAGGTCCTCAACAGGGCTTGTTTGTCTTCATGTCTCAGGACAATGTTGAAGGTCAGTTGGAGCAGACACTAGATTGAGCAGACAATGCAGTCACAGCTCTTGAAGAATGAGGGACTCAGGAGAGATACAGCAAGAGAAGGGCTACAAAAAATTGATAAAAAGAGGTGCTGAAAATGACCTTATACAGGATCAATTCCCATTCAACTAAAATACTGCCATAATTATTATGTTAGTTATCTTTAGAATGTTGTTCTAGAACCATGCTTTTTATAAGAATGATGCAATTCGCAAATGGACTTTGTTTGCCCAAGAAATATGTTCAGCGATATAATGGGATTCTGATTAGGAAAGGGAACCACAGAGACACCACATGGGTATCGGTCAGAAGCATGGCCAGTGCTGAACATGGCCAGCGTGGCGCGGGTGTTAAAAGTCCACATGACAACATGTTTACTTAGTTCTATCCATGCCTTTACCCACTATTTAATTAACACATTTATTAAAAAAATACTTCCCAAAGTGTGGATTGAATTTTCCACTTCGCTAATTCTATCATGTACAAAAGAAAGGAAGGAAGGAGAGAGGGAAGAAGGGCTCTGAACTCACGTTGCTCTTGGTGATTTCATGATTACCCTGTATATCCCATTGAGCCTTACAGGTCTCCAGCTACACAAAACTCCCTTTAAAAGATGTCACAATGAACAATTCTTCAGGCATTATTGTTTTTTTGAGATTCTCCAGAAAGTCTCACACTGTTTTTTCAATTCCCAGCTCTCAATGGATAATTATTTATTATCAACGCATATCTTGTCAATACCATGCCCTCTCTCATTTATATAAACACAGCATTTGATACTTATAGATACCTTGGTGGTTACTATCACCACACCCCTTCCTTTAGAATTTTTGAAATAGTTCATTAGAAGTTTTCATTTTTATTATTTTTTAATGCTTTAATTCTAGTTAACACACACACACATACATATATTTAGAGTCCTAATGATACTTTGGAGTGTCCGTGTGCATTCCCTGGGGTCTTATTTCAATCCCATTACTCATACCCATCTATCATTTAAAGAAAGTCTGTGGAAAGGCTGCTCTAGGTCTGGCCTCCTCACCATAGACTCACAGAGCTCTGTCCAGGACAAACTCCTCGCTTCCCAGACTGGGAATTTCTTGTTTTCTCTCTATATCACTTTCTCTGGTCTTTGTGTTTGTTTTGTTTTGTTTTGTTTTGTTTTGCACTCTCTATTGTATCATCATTGCATCCTATATAGAGCTGACCCAATGGCTAACACCTAGATGTTTCAGTAAATGGTTTCTGGAATTAATAAATGGATGAATGGATTACATCACCATGTCTCTCATTTGGATTTATCTGAATTATAAGGAGGCTGAGTTTACTCTGAACTCCCAGTAAGAAATAGACAAAGCAGAACTGTTTTCGTGCTCTTAAAGCAAAGAGTAACAGAGAAGAGGGTGTGGCCATCTCTCCACTTCTGTCTGGCACATGGAGAGGTCTTGGGAACACAGAGCAGCTTGGGGACTCGGCAGTATTTACTGAATATTTAGCTCCAAGGAAATTATGTACCAACCTCAGAAAACAGGGGATTCTGGATAAACTCTGAGAAGCAGAGGGGGATCCAAATAAAGAGAACGGAGTGAACAAAAACTTGAAGAGTTGCCAACTTGGTATGTTCGCTGAGAAAATGCTGAATGCTGAATTCATGATTATATCAACTAAACATGTTAAAATCAAGAAAAGTTTGCAGATGTTCCACAGGCAACTTATGGACCATCTTGGAGGAGCGTGTTCCAGGATGAGAGTGAAATTTTCCTTGGGGTTTAAGGTTATAACCATCGATTCATGTAATGATATAATCCTCTGGGAAGCAATACTACTGTAAATAGCATTTTATTAATGCACTTATTCACTTTTATATTAAGTAATTCATTCATTAGCTTTGTTAGCATTCATTAGCTTCTCTTTCATGATATAGAAAAATCTAGCATGAATTGAAGGTTAAGTACCTTCAATTAAGAACACAGATTTTAGAATGACCTGAAAGCCATACGTTGGAAGCTCTTAATTGAGGATCTAAAGAGAAAGGTGGTGTCAAGAGAGGGCTTATGCACACCCAGAGAAGGTTACTTTTTATGTGTTGTATTTGTCACATATGAATAGTTCTAGAGTCACCCTGGATAGGACAATGTAGGCATCCATAGAAATTAACAAGAGCCCTAGTCATCAATGAAGAAAATTAGAGAAAAGAGATGAGAAGCCTCTAGTAGCTCATGACAGTTTCTGAGACATCAAAATATAAAATACGAGACCTGCCCCTCAAACATTCTGGGTTTTGTCTGGGTCACACTCCACACCCATTCCTGGATCTCATCTTCCCAACCACAAGCTCCATCTTAAGATACAGAAGCAGAATTGCAAGTGTCAGATAAGATGGCAGTTTGGCATCAGGGCCTGTCTTCCTGTCTTAAAGCCAAACCTAGAGATGTTACAGATTTGACATGCATTTCAAATAATCCCAGTACTGATGCATACACCAAAAATAGAAGAAAAGAAAACCATCTTTGAGAAACTCTTGAAGCAGCAGAGGGTGGCTAGGGATTGGTTTGTAGGAGGTAAGAGGAACGCACAAGTGAGCAGCACACAGCCATGTGTAATGGGAAGACAGCTATGGGAAGAGGACAGGCTAGAAAGGAATGCTCACATTTAATCACGTTGTCACAAAATGTCAGACCATCAGATACACAAGAAAGATTGAAGAAATGTCATGAGCTGCTAGAGGCTTCTCATCTCTTTTCTCTAATTTTCTTTTTAAAATTTATTTTATTGCATTTTAGGTTTTGGGGTACATGTGAAGAACATGTAAGATTGTTGCATAGGTACACACGCGGCAGTGTGATTTGCTACCTTCCTCCCCATCACCTACATCTGGCATCTCTCTTCATTGTTAGAAGACAGGCAGAACCACGAAAAGTACAAAGACCATATTATTAAAGGTTTTTCAATATGATTATTAGACACGGGATGATAATGGGTAATATTGTGGTTGTGTGGAAGCAAAAAAGAAACTCTGAAGCTAGAATTTTATACCAATAAACTATAATTTAAATGACACTGAAATAAAAATATTTTTAGCATCCATGACCTTTCAAAGTTTACCAAACAAACATCTTCTTGGAACATTCTTGGAGGAAGTATTAAACCACTAGAGAAGAATAATGCCAGAGGAAGCAAAAAGATACAGGAAGTGAGAGTAAGATGATTAACTAGGTACAGTTTATTTTTGTTTAAGTAAGCGGTAACACCCCATCCCAGCAAACCCACAAATTTATTTATAACATTCCAGAGCTAAACTCAGGATATCAACAAAGAAGGAGGAGGAGGAGTGAGCAGACAGAGGTGGCATAGTTGGTCCAGGAATTTAACCGTTTTGGGACAAAACATAGAAATTCTAACCTTAATTGATAGTACAAAATAAATATATAAATGAGTCCTATTGCGTTAATGCTAATTCACAATGGAAACAAAAGAGAAGAAACCCTAGAGTAAGCCAGGCTCAGTGGCTCACGCTTGTAATCCCAGTACTTTGAGAGGCTAAGGTGGGTAGGTCGCTTTAGCCCATGTGTTTCAGACTAGCCTGGGCAACACGGTAAGACCGCCCCCCCACCATCTCTACAAAAAATACAAAAAAAAAAAATAGCTGGGCATGATGGCATGTACCTGTAGTCCTAGCTACTTGGGAGGCTGAGATGGGAGGATTGCTTGAGGCTTGGAGGCAGAAGTTGCAGTGAGCCAAGACTGCACCTGGGTGCACTGCAGCCTGGGTGACAGAGCAAGACCCAGCGGAAAAAAGGAAAGAACAGAGGAAGGAAGGAAGGAAGGAAGGAAGGAAGGAAGGAAGGAAGGAAGGTAGGAAGGAAGGAAGGTAGGAAGG
>NW_016107544.1:2608735-2628655 GCF_001604975.1 Cebus imitator | reverse complement strand
AAGAAAGAAAGAAAGAAAGAAAGAAAGAGAGAGAAAGAAGGAAGGAAGGAAGGAAGGAAGGAAGGAAGGAAGGAAGGAAGGAAGGAAGGAAGGAAAAGGAAAAGAAAGAAAGGAATCCTTTATTATGGAAATATACCTCTAGAAAAAATATCTGAAATGCCAAAATTGACACACACAAAAAAATGGTAATAAATTTACATTCAAAAAGCTCCAGAGGCAGATAGTTTTGCTGATAAGTGCTACCAAATTTTAAGACCAGATAAAGTTGTGTTTTATACATATTAAGTTTACATATACTTAATTTTAAATTGTGGCTTGTCATTAGGAAAAGAGAAATGGGCATCTAAGTCCAAAGAATAAAATAGAAGAAAGAGTAGAAAGTTCAGAAGTAGGAAAACTAGAGAAAAAGAAACAGTTTGAAGAATGGACCAGGGCCCATTGTTCAGTGAAAAGGGGCCTCTTTTACGTGATGGGAAGTGCCTGGCTCAATGGTGGAACAGAATGTGCAGGAAGACCATGTGGGGCTGAGTAAAGTCTCCTTCTTTAGCCGCTTCCCCAGTCGCTATTATTCTCTTCCACCTCAGCTGGGCACACAGAGCTAGAAATTCTCCTGGATCCCATGACTGAAAGCACTTGCCAGATGCATGAGAAGTAGGCAGAATTTTGCATGAATGTCTCTCCAGCTCTCCAGCTTCCAGCAAACCAGGACCTAGAACTATTTGGTTTTATGGAGAATCCAGGACTCCTTGTCTGGTATTCTGTATCCTCTTGACCTTAGTCATCTGAGAGAGCCCAGAAGTTAAAAGGTCATAAGGAAGGATCCAAGTAATCCAGATATACTTTAAAAAGGGGGCCAAATGGAACCAGAGGAACCTGGAAATGGAAAACAATGGGGTCCTTATGTTAGCTTTACAGCATTGATGGTCCAGCCCTTTCCATATATTATTTCATTTAATATTCTTGACACCCTTGTGAGTTACTATTACTAACTCCATTTTACAGATCAGGAAGACAAGGCACAGGAGGCTAAGTAACTTGCCTGAGTTCATAGAGCTGGGTAGTGGCAGAAAAAAAGACTTGAAGCCAAGAATTCTGGCTTTTAACCATACCACCGCCAAGGTAATGAATGAATGCCAGACTTAAATCAGCACCAGGATGGTCCCTTCTGCCAACTGGAACATTTTGCCATTGGAAGGTTGGTGGCCTAGTTGCCTTGACTATAGCAGACATGGGTAATGTGTAATTTCCTATAGTACAATTCAAATTGTGACCATAAAAGTAATAACTAACATTTATGTAGCATTACTGTCAGGAATAGTTCTAAATGCTTATGATGTATTATTTAATTTATTACAGTTCTACCAGATACGTAGAGTTTTCTCATTGTTCAGATGAGAAAACTCATGCATACAGAGATTAAGCTACTTGCTCATTGTTCTTACAAAGTTTGTAAATGATAGAACCAGTTTCAAACCCCAGTGATCTCACTCTGAATGATTAAATACCACACCATGCCTTTCCTGAGTGTGGGGTGTGTGTGAGAGTGTGTGTAGAGAGAGGAGTGGAAAAGGGGACCATGGTCTATTTTTCAGTGGGCAGAAAACAACTTCCTCCACAATGTCCCATTAAGAGTAATTTAGTTTCTCCAAATAGAGGACCTTGAGGGACCTGGAAACCAAGGCAAGAATTAGGGTTCTCAGTCAATCTAGATAACTCATAGAGACTATTAAGTCACAATGTCTTCTTTGGAGTCAAGCACATTAGCTTGAACTTTGCATCCCCTGCCATGCTGACCTAGCTGCAAGATGTGGCCAGACATCCGGCTCAAACACAGGCTTACTCCTCATCCAGGCCCCCAATGCCTCAAGGAGAGGAGCCAGCTCTTCCTAGAACCACAGACTAGAGCAGCAGACTGGAGTCTGCATCAGCAAACAAGATGAGGAAGCAAGGCAGCTGACCCAATGGGGGAAGCAAGTCTCAGGATCAGTATTTTTGATCTGGAACAAAAGAGGGTTAAGGGAAGCAAGAAAAAAATATTTATATATCCACCTCGGTGGATGTCCCAGAATATGCTGACTGCATTTGCAAGATGGCCCATGTCTCAAACCTCATCAGGAAGAATTAAAAATAAAATATTACAAATCTTTGATTCTCTTCTGAGAATTGATGAGTTGCAAATCTCTGAAATTCTCTTGGCTGCAGAAGAAAATGTAGAATCTATGCTGAGAGAGCAGAATACAAAACCCCCTTGAGTCACAGAGGACATTTCAGTGAGGGTAGCTTGAGCTTTGCATGCAGGGCTTTAGACACAAGGCCAGAAATCTCACATTGGCCTCTGCTACACAGATAATTAGCTCACCTTGCCAGAAGAGTGGCTTTTTTCCTCAGTGCCATGAAAGCCAGGGACTGAGCCTGGAGTGGGACGATTAGTTCTTCCATGGCTGAAGGGTATGGGCATATCCCTGAGACTGCAGGATCACAGCTTCAAGTCCTAAGGCCACCATGGGCCTGGGGCTAAACTTTCAGGAAGGCGAGCCTGTGGTGAAAAGCCAATGTGAATTGTCCTGGGACGTTTAAATGGAGAGGAGTATTTATCCCAAGCTCTGAGACTGATATTTATCAAGTTTTAAAGCAAAAAGTTGTAAAAGAAAAATGAAGGAAGACAGAGAAAAGAATAAGAAAGAAAGCACTTTTCAATGAGTTAGGGGTCCCAAATCGTTAATTATATTCTCCAAGTAGAATTCCCCCTCTCCGTGAATTATCTCTCAAAATTATCTGTCAAAAATTATCTGAATGAAGACCTTTGTCATAATGCAGCCTATGTGAATGCCCTAGATGGCCTCTAGCTGTGAAGAATCTGACTTCTGCTCTTTGAAAACTGATATAAACAGATGCAAATTTAAAAACAAAATCTTTGATATTCACTCTCTGGTATTAGAATTGAGATTCTGATAACGTTTACCCTTAGGGAGACTAATATCCTGTCAACTGAGAATAATAAGCTAGTATTTTAAAATGTGACTTTTCAAAGTTAAGAATAAACATTTCATACCATAAGGGCCCATTCAAAAGGACCATCAGATGATGGCTGGACACATCATAGCAAGGAATCATTGTTGCATCATTTTCTTTGATGGCAAACCTAACATTTGGAAATTTGACTTTCCTAGGTCTGAGGTCAAAGTGACCATCTCTACATGGTAAAGTACAGAAAGTGAGGCACCCAGCACCTTGGCTGAACAATAATCAAGTAAATGACCAAATCATGGAAATACAGATTGAGGGACAAGAAGCTGATGGAAAGGGAAATAAATCAATGCTGATAGTAACTAAGGTTATATATTTAGGTTAGAGAGAAATTCACATTGAAGAGCCATAACCAGGATTAGTGACTCCTCAGACAAATGGTGTTAAAAGAAGCCAGTAAATAGTGGTGGAATCTGCTCCTTGTCTCTCTCTCTTCCTCCCTTTATACACTCTAGAAACATCTTTCCATTTTACAATCTAGTGACATAGTTGTCTCATTTACTTACCATTCAACACGTATTTATTGAATTCCCTCCATGAGCCCAGTCATTGTTCTTGGCCCTAGAGATACAACAGACAAAGATAGCTCTCCTTATAGGAGACAGAGTGAAGGAAAACAGAAAAATAATATAATAATAAACAAGTAAAGTATGCAGTACGTCATGAATGAAAAGTGCTATAGAGAAAATGATGCAAGAACGAGGAACTGAGAGTGTAGAGGAGGGATGGGATACAGTCTTCAATTGGGAGTTGGAGAAGACCTCACAGTTGATTGTTTGAGCAAAGACCTGAATAAGAGGATGGGGGTGGAAGAAGCCATATAAATATCTTGAATAATAAGAATCTCAGTTGAAGGAACAGCAAATGGCAAGGTCTGGAGGGAAGAGCCCATCCGACGTGCCTGAGAAGGCCAGAGGAGTTAGAATGGAGTGAGAAGAACAGTCCAGAAAGACTTTTAAAAAGTAGGTACCAACCATGTATGGGATTGTGGACATTTTAAGGAGTTTGTCTTTTACTTCTTGAGAGAGAGAGAAAAAAATAGGTGCTTGAGGGTTCTTCTCTTCTCTGGTATATTTTTAAAGAATTCATTGGGCTGCAGTATCAGAGAGATACTATAAGAGATAGTATTGGAGACCAAATTCTGGAAATTGAAGGTGGAGCCAACAGCATTGGCTGGCAGCTAAAGAATGACTCCAAATTTACTTTGATGGGGAAGACTATGGAAGAAGAAAATTAGGGAGGGGGAGTGTGTTAGTCTATTTTCACACTGCTGATAAAGATATACCTGAGACTGGGTGATTTATTTAAAAAAAAAAAAGAGGTTTAACGAACGCACAGTTTCACGTGGCTGGGGAGGCCTCAAAATCATGGTGGAAGGCAAAAGGCATGTCTTACATGGTGGCAGACAAGAGAGAATGAGACCCAAGCACAAGCAGAAACCCTTATAAAAACATCCGATCTCATGAGACTTATTCAGCCTGTTGGCCAGGCTGGTCCCAAACTCAAGTGATCCACCCACCTTGGCCTCCCAAAGTGCTGGAATTACAGGCGTGAGCCACCATGCTCAGCCTGAAATGTTATTTTTAAGATGAAAAAACATAATCATGTGTAAAATCTAAGAGAGGGAAGGGATTGCTTATGAAATGACCTAAAAAAATGAACATGTTTATGGAAACTGGAGGAAGGAAGATGGTAGATGTCTATGGAGCCAGGTCTATATATTTGGGACCTGGAAAAATGAGAGCTGCACTCTGATGATATCTGCTATACCTGGGTGTGATAAGGAAGTCAAAAATTGAAGGAGAGCAAAAAATATTTGACAAGCCACTGTGTCACATAAATTTTCTATTTCTTATACTGATTGATAGGCACACAGGTGTTTATGATATCAGTATCCTCTACACTGTATATCCAGTGTATTTCCTAATTTATGCAGGTGATACGGCCCACAACAGTGTTTTAAAAAATATATATCATTGTGGAGAATATCAGAGTGGGCAATTAGATTTAAAAATGGAGCAGTTAAAACTTGCAGGAATGGGCCAGTGGGGCATGGCAACTTACACCTATGATCCCAGCACTTTTGGGGGAGATAAGGTGAGAGGATACCTGAGGCCAGGAGTTCAAAGTTTGCAGTGAGCTATGATAGTACCCGCACTCCAGCCTAGATGAGAGAAAAAGGCTGTCTCTAAAAAATAAAAATAAATAACTTTAAAAATAAAATTTGTAGGAGTGAATCTGCTGTTGGCATGACTTTGTCATAGATCTCTTGGCTGTTTGAATGAAGGCTTGGAGTTAGAAGGTGGTTTGGTTTAACTGGAGTGTTATCATATGAGTAAAAAAATGAAAAAACATATTAGCAAGAGAGTTTGGTATTTGAGGCAGTATCATGGAAAAAATGAATTAAACATTTTGAGCTATTAAGAGTGAAAGGGAGAAAAGGGAAAAGCCAACAGTTTGTGAGAAAGTTGAAGATTAAAACACTGGACATTGTGAAAATGATCAAAGATGGTCTACAGGGGTAGATTAATAATCTGAAAGTAGAGGGAAATATGTTTGAATTATTAATTCTGTCAGTGGGACAGTTGTTGGTGATGATATACTTCCAAAATGTTCTTGTGGGAGTGGGTGGTTGAAGGGATATGGAGGAGAAGGAAATAGGAATAGTGGAGACTGGAAACCAGGAAGCCATAATATTCACTGGGTTGTTCATGCAGTTGTTAGAGGATTGGGGATACCCAGGAGGATAGCAAGGTTAGAGTGGAGAGGAAGGTGATGAGACAAATGCCAATGTCTTTGATGAATAATGGATGGTGAATAGGTGGTCATTCAAGAGCAGCATTGAGGAAGGGCAAGGGTAGAATAAATAAATTCCACGGGTCTCACATGAGTAGCTTTTGTTCTTATAGATGGGGATGTACTAGTTTGCAGTGGAGAGCAAAGAGGATAGGTAGCCCATCCCTCCACCATGAGATAAGTGAGGTTGAATGCATAAATAGACACTTCCTGAATGACAGTAAGACAGAGCCAGGTTTAAGTTGAGGCAAACTATCATAAAGAAGTGGTAAATGTTGTAGCTAAACATCTTGCAACATGTTGCTGGTTATGAAATGGCAATTCCAGAAGGCTCACTATAAATATTCTGTGCCAGGGGAAATTTGAGAACTACATCAAAGGCAAGACCTGCAAAACTGTCTTTCTACCTACAGCAGAATTCATTCATTCCACATTTATTCAGTCAAAATTGAGTAATCTATTTATATCAACCTTGATGTTGCTAATCTATTTATAATAATATTTTAAGATGTTTATCAAATTGATACTTTATAAAAACATAATTCAGAATAGCCCACCACAATTCAGAAGAAAACAATTCAATGAAATGAGTATTATACACAGTTTATGGAATAGTTAACCTAAATATATTTGTGCATACAACAAATGAAAATTGATATAAAATGTAAATATGATATTAATTACTAAGCCTCTCCTTGCTAGACTACAAAAACATCAAGTAAACTCTAAGGTTCTATAAAAATGGACAGGATTTATTTATGTTTTTACCTAAAACGTAAAGAAAAGCTGTAGTTTCGTTTTGATGGATACATGGCCATCAAAAATATAAGCCTACACTTATCTTTCTTCCCAGTACCATATGCTCCAGATAATCTTCTTGAAGCGAATGATCTATCTAACTTACATAAATGAAAAGTTGAGGAAAGGTGCAAAAACATGTGACTACGTGTGTTCTGCAATTAGGATAAATATTACTTGTTTAGAGTTCAGATAAAGAGGTTGACAAATTTTAAAATCCCTTTTCATTAGAATGAACTTGCCCTATGAATATCCCAAAGCCAAATATGCAAGTATAAGTAAAGAAGCTTAGAGACATCAAAACATCCAGTTTTAAAAATTAGTAATGGGTAGCATCAACAGCTACTCGGTTCATAAATGAATGCCATTTGCAATTCCTTTTTTAAAAGATATCTTCTCTCCCATGTTCATTACAGCTTTATTCTCAATAGCCAAGATGTGAAAGCAACCCAAGTGTCCATCAACAGATAAGTGGATAAAGAAAATGTAGTATATATGAATGTTTTCACTTATAAGTGGGAACTAAATGATGAGAACACATAAACACAAAGAAGAGAACAATAGACGCTGGAGCCTACTTGAGGGAGAAGTGTAGTAGGAAGAGAGGAGCAGAAAAAATTATTATTAGGTGGTAAGCTTAGCATCTGGGTGATAAATCTGTACAACAAACCCTCATGATACAAGTTACTTATGTAACAAAACTGCACATGTAACAAAATAAAAGAAAATGTGCTATATATGCACAAGGAAATACTATTCAGCCATAAAAAAGAAAATTCTCCCATTTGTGACAACATAGATGAATCAGAAGACATTATGTTAAGTGAAATAAGCCAGTCACAGAAAGGCAAATACCACATGATCTCACTTATATGTGGAATCTTAAAAAGTTGATCACACATAATTAGAGAGTAGAATGGTGGTTTCCAGAGACAGGGGTGGCTAGGGGAAAGGAGAGCTTAGGAATATGTTGGCCAACAAATACATATTTACAGTTAAAAAGGAGCAATAAATGTAAGAGGTATATTGTACAGCATAATGACTCTAGTTACTGGCAATATAGTATATTCCTAAAAGATGCTAAGACAGTAAATGTTAAGTGTTATGCCCACAGAAATAATAATTATTTGAGGTAATTAATTTCATTAGCTAGATTTAACTATTCCATAATGTATATATACTTCAAAACATCATGTTATACAAGGTAAATATATATATTTTTGCTATGTCAATTTAAAAACAAATCAATGTGGAAAAAAAAGAAATTTATTTTCAGGAAGAATGGAAACAAATTTGTTAGACAGTTTTTCCCACTCTTCCTCCCAGACCCTGTTAAAAAAAAAAATCTGAAGTGATTTTATTTATACTGTGGTTTATGATTAATTTTTATCTTATCTCCTCCTCGACAGTTTTATTAGAGAGATGTGTTTACACTTAATGAAATGTGTGCAATATTTCTAAAACAGAGAGCTAGAGGCACACTCCAGAGCTGAGCAACACAGTCTCAGCATGACAGCGGTTTCCTGTAGCTTCTGTGAAAAATTCTCGCTTTCTCTCAATGCCTTGTCTCTTTTTCTCAAGATTTGAAGCCTTTGTATTCACAGTAGTCACAAAATCTAATTCATACCACTCTTTGATCTTTAGATCCAGGATACAATCCCTTGTGCTTTAAATCTGTTGCTTTTCACTTGAAACTTGAGTGAAGTTTATTAATGTAAGGTGAAATTAATGTTTCACCTTACATTATAATGTTTATTAATGTAAGGTGTAATGTAAGGGCTTTATTAATGTAAGGTGAAAAATTTTAGATTCAGGTAAAAGCTAAAACTTCATGGGAACATGGTTTTGGCAAATCCACAGGGTGTCACAGTCTCTTATTTAATATGCAATTCAGAACCAAGTACTAGTTTACAACTTTTTTTTTCTGAAATAATATAGTTTTGCAATTTGCACTGGCTTTAATAGTCTCTTCTCATCCTAATATTCCTGAGTTACATAATTTTCTAAACAGTCAAAGCTTTTATCATCATGGTGACTGCCCATTGATAGCTGCATCCCCATTGTATTCCAAAGACTAAATGAAAACCAGGCTGGTTCCCAGAATCTAAACATATTTCATTAACTTCATGTTGCCTATCTAAATGTTTTATTACTATGATATCATTCTGAAGCCTCCCTCTAGTCAATCCCCTCTCCCAACACTACATCACCAAAAAGTAGAAGAAATCCTTTGGTGGCATTCTTTGTGAATTCTATCCAATACTTCCTTAAGGGCTTTAGACATTCCATGAACTACAGCAGTGTCAACTCATGTTAGCAAAGTGTCAGATGCACCTGTACATTCCCAACATTTAGGCACCAAATATACCAGTCATATCATTCCTCAACATCCAACATCCATTGCATTCAGTATCTTTTGCTGCGTAAGAAATAATCCTAAGATTAGTGGATTAAAACAACGCACATCTTTCAGTTAACAATTTCATATGTAGGCTGGGTGTGGTGGCTCACACCTGTAATCCAAGCACTTTGGAGGCCAAGGCGGGTGGATCACCTGAGGTTGGGAGTTCAAGACCAGCCTGACCAACATGGTGAAACCCCGTCTTTAAAAAAAAAAAAAAAAAAGTAAAACAATCCGTATGTAAGGCATTTTGAAACGGCTTAGCTGGGTCCTCTGCTCCATGGTCTTGCAGTCCCATGAAGTTGACTCAGGGTCTCCTGTCTCATCTGAAGGTTTGACTGGGGAAAGTCTGCCTCTAAGTTTCCTCCATAGTATTGACAGAGTTTACTCAGTTCCTTTTGGGCTGTAGGACTGATGGGCTCAGTTACTAGCTGGCTGTTGTACAGAAGCTGCCCTCAGTTTTATGCTACATGGGCCTTTTGAACTTGTCAGCTTGCTTCATTAAACTGTGCAAGACAACGAGGCAATACAGTCCACTAGGAAGACAGAGGTAATGGTCTTTTATACTGTAAACAAGGAAATGACATTCCATCACCCCTTCTGTATTCTAATTATTAGAACCAAGTCACTCTGTCCAACCCACATTTGAGTGAAGCATATTTATACAGGGCATGAATATGAGAAAATGAGGATCTTTAGTGACCATTTTACAGGACATTCACATTCATACAGCAAAATTAGATATTCATGAATCCTGTATAAGATAAATAAATATGGTTCATATTCATGTATATAATTGTGCCCTAGTCACAAGCAATAAGAGCCCCAAAGAAGAAAGAGGGTGTGATATGCCTCTTTAGATATGAAATGCAAATGTTAGTCACATGATATGGGTTGGCTGTGTCCCCACCCAAAGGTCATCTTGAATCGTAATAGTACCCATGTATCAAGGTGGGGCATTGGATTTGTAGGGCTATAAAGAAATACCAGAGACTGGGTAATTTATAAAGAAAAGGGGTTCGATTGACTCATAGCTCTGCAGGATGTACAGGAAGTATGTACAGGAAGGACAGCTGGGGAGACCTTGGAAACTTATAATCATGGCAGATGGTGAACAGGAAAGAGACATGTCTATATATACATATATATATATATATATATATATATGATTGCACTTTAGGTTCTGGGGTACATGTGAAGAACATGGAAGATTGTTGCATAGGTACATACATAGTAATGTGGTTTGCTGCCTCCATCCCCATCACCCATATCTGGCATTTCTCCCCATGTTATCCCTCACAAAATCCCCACCCCCTGCTGTCCCTCCCTCCCTCCCCTAGTCCACCCCCACAGACCTCAGTGTGTGATGTTCCCCTCCCTGTGTCCATGTGTTCTCATTGTTCAACACCCGCCTATAAGTGAGAACATGCAGTGTTTGATTTTCTGTTCTTGTGTCAGTTTGCTGAGAATGATGGTTTCCAGTTTCATCCATGTCACTATAAAAGTCATGAACTCATCGTTTTTTATGGCTGCATAGTATTCCATGGTGTATATGTGCCACGTTTTCCTTTTTCAGTCTATCATCAATGGGCATTTGGGGTGGTTCCAAGTCTTTGCTATTGTAAACAGTGCTGCAATGAACATACGTGTGCATGTGTCTTTGTAATAGAATGATTTATAAGCCTTTGGATATATACCCAGTAATGGGATTGCTGGGTTAAATGGAATTTCTATTTCTAGGTCCTTGAGGAATCGACACACTGTCTTCCACAATGATTGAACTAATTTACACTCCCACCAACAGTGTAAAAGTGTTCCTTTTTCTCCACATCCTCTCCAGCATCTGTTGTCTCCAGATTTGTTAAAGATCGCCATTCTAACTGGCATGAGATGGTATCTCAATGTGGTTTTGATTTGTATTTCTCTAATGACCAGTGGTGATGAGCATTTTTTCATATGTTTTCTGGTTTCATGTATGTCGTCTTTTGAAAAGTGTCTGTTCATATCCTTTGTCCACTTTTGAATGGTTTTTTTTTTTTTCTTATAAATCTGTTTTAGTTCTTTGTAGATTCTGGATATGTCCTTTGTCAGATGGGTTGGATTGCAAAATTTTTTCCCATTCTGTTGGTTGCCAGTTCACTCTAATGATTGTTTCTCTTGCTGTGCAGAAGCTCTGGAGTTTAATTAGATCCCATTTGTCTATTTTGGCTTTTGTTGCCAATGCTTTTTGTGTTTTAGTCATGAAGTCCTTGCCTATGCCTTTGTCCTGAATGGTTTTGCCTAGATTTTCTTCCAGGGTTTTTATGGTGTTAGGTCTTATGTTTAAGTCTTTAATCCAACTGGAGTTAATTTTAGTGTAAGGTGTCAGGAAGGGGTCCAGTTTCTGCTTTCTGCCCATGGCTAGCCAGTTTTCCCAACACCATTTATTAAACAGGGAATCCTTTCCCCATTACTTGTATTTGTCAGGTTTGTCAAAGATTAGATGGTTGTAGATGTGTAGCATTGCCTCCGAGGCCTCTGTTCTGTTCCATTGGTCTATATCTCTGTTTTGGTACCAGTACCAGGCTGTTTTGATTACTGGAGACTTGTAGTATAGTTTGAAGTCAGGTAACATGATGCCTCCAGTTTCGTTCTTTTTGCTTAGAATTGACTTGGCTATGTGGGCTCTCTTTTGGTTCCATATGAAGTTTAAGGTGTTTATTTCCAGTTCTGTGAAGAGGGTCATAGGTAGCTTGATGGGGATAGCATTGAATCTATAAATTACTTTGGGCAGTATGGCCATTTTCACAATATTGATTCTTCCCAACCATGAGCATGGAATGTTTCTCCATCTGTTTGTGTCCTCTCTTATTTCCTTGAGCAGTGGTTTGTAGTTCTCCTTGAATAGGTCCTTTACAGCCTTAGTTAGTTGTATTCCTATTTTATTCTCTTTGTAGCAATTGTGAATGGCAGTTTGCTCTTGATTTGGCTCTCTTTAAGTCTGTTATTGGTGTATAGGAATGCTTGTGATTTTTGCACATTGATTTTGTATCCTGATACTTTGCTGAAGTTGCTTATCAGTTTCAGGAGATTTTGGGCTGAGACAATGGAGTCTTTTAAATATGCAATCATGTCATCTGCAAATAGAGGCAATTTGAAATCCTCCTTTCCTAATTGAATACCCTTTATTTCTTTTTCTTGCCTGATTGCTCTGGCTAAAACTTCCAATACTATATTGAATAGAAGTAGTGAGAGAGGGCATCTTTGTCTAGTGCCAGATTTCAAAGGGAATGCTTCCAGTTTTTACCCATTCAGTATGATATTGGCTGTAGGTTTGTTGTAAATAGCTTTTATTATTTTGAGATACATTCCACTGATGCCTAGTTATTGAGAGTTTTTAGCTGTTGAATTTTGTAGAAGGCCTTCACTGCATCTATTGAGATAATCATGTGGTTTTTGTCTTTGGTCTGTTTATGTGGTGAATTATTTTTATAGACTTGCATATGTTGAGCCATCCTTGCATCCCTGGGATGAAGCCTACTTGATCATGATGGATAAGCTTTTTGATGTGCTCTTGCAAACGGTTGCCAGTATTTTATTGAAGATTTTTGCACTTATGTTCATCATGGATGTTGGCCTGAAGTTTTCTTTTCTTGTTGAGTCTCTGCCTGGTTTTGGTATCAGGATGATGTTGGTCTCATAAAATGATTTGGGAAGAATTCCCTGAAAGAGGTATGTATGCCTTACATGGCTGGAGCAGGAGGAAGAGAGAGAAGGAGGTGCTGCACATTTTTAAACAACCAGATCTCATGAGAGCTCACTCACTATCATGAGAACAGCAAAGGGGAAATCTGCCCCCATAATCCAATCATCTCCCTCCCAGGTCCCTCTTCCAACACTGGGGGTTATAATTCAACAAAAGATTTCCAGGGGAGGGACACAAATCCAAACTATATTACAGCCCTATGTAACTCTCTTTGCTAAGTACCACAGTCCCACTTTACCCACAATGCAGACAATGCATGCAGCTACTGGTAGCATCTAAAAGCACAGAATTTTGTATAAAGGGCCTCACACCTCAAATACAACTATGCATAACCCACAGCATCCATGACCCCAATGTAGCACTGTCTCAGATCTCCTGGATCAATCTGTCTTTTGAAATTGGTCTATACCTTCATAATGGGAAGTATGCCAGTGCTTGCAGATGAAGGAATAGTTAAATACTGGGGTTTGAAACCCACAAATAATTACCTTGCAATATATCAAAACCAATGTTTGAAGTTTCCAACGATTTTCCACAATTGTAAAAACAATCTGACATTCTAATGCCTGTAGAAAATGTGATAGTGTTAAAAAAAAAAAGTCTCTAAAAACACCTTTGGCTTACTACAAAGGTCAATGTCTATAGATTAATATAAAAATACTCTTAATATAATATAATCTCAAAACCGATGAAATAAAAATGCAAGTATAAACAGGCTTTTTGATTATAAAAGAAAAAAAAAAAACAAGAACCCTGATCAAGTTCTGTAAAGAACACATATTTTTTTTATAAGAACCAAGGTCAGTTCAGCAAGCCAAACCATCAGGAGTTTTGAGTTTTATTTATATTTGTTCTTTCATTGATGTTGTTGTTTGTTTTGGCTACAAGTTCATCTCATGATGGGTTCAAAGCTCAATGTAGACACGGTTACATTGAGCTTTGAACCCATCCTAGTTTTACTGTACTGTGCAGGGATGTGTGCCTGTTGAGGGTATGTTTAGGTATATTTGGTACTCAGATGCTGGAAATGCACAGATGTACTGGAAACTTGACCTGTTGAGTTGACAGGCACTGCCGGTCACAAGGTGTCTAGAGACCTTAAGAAAAAGCACTTTGGGAGGCTGAGGCAGGCAGATCACCTGAGGTTAGGAGTTCGAGACCAGCCTGGCCAACATGGTGAAACTCTGTCTCTACTAAAAATACAAAAATTAACCAGGTGTGGTGGCAGGTGCCTGTAATCCAGATACTCAGAAGGCTGAGGCATGAGAATCACTTGAACCCAGGAGGCGGAGGTTGCAGTGAGCCGAGATCATGCCATTGCACTCCAGCCTGGGTGACAGAGTAAGATTCTCTCTCAAAAATATAAAGAAGAAACAAAAAAAGAAAAAAAAAAAAGAGAAGAACTGAGGACTGGATGAGAACCATGAAGAATAACACCAAAACCTTCCTCTCGCTTTTTGCTGTGATGCAGAAAAAAAGGTTGAATAAGGAGAGGCTAGAATAAGGCATTGCAATAATGAACCTGGCATGTCCTCAGAGACTCTGGGGAACACATATGCATGTGCAGAATAATGGCTGGATGGTGATAGATGGGAAAAATATAAGCAGAAAAAAATCATGACCTAAGGTGAAGAGGCAGAAAATTATGAGGCCATTTCAAAGCTTTTGTTATCTGGAATGGTAGGAATTTTGTTGCCTGGGGACAGCATGGTATTCCAAAAACAGCAAATAAAATAGTAAGTCATTGTCCAATATGGGATAGAAAAATAAATCTGTGAACATTATCCTTTGTATTTTTGTAAATGCATATTGTAAAATGCAGAGATTAAATGATATTTAAATTATTTACCTCTAATAAAAGTTAACAGAACAAATCTTATCTCTAGGAAATAAGAAAATACCATCAGCCTTCACAAAAGCTGCAATGCTATCTCTTGGAAACTAAACTGTGTCCTCTCTGGTCCCTCCCTGTGCATCTCCAGGGCTTGATGCCTCCATGTGCTGCTTTAGTGCTAACCAACATCACCGATTCCCCTACAATTACCATTTTTTCTCCTCTTCCCCATCCACTGAAGTGAAATCCACTTCTTCCTGTAACATTAAGACATTCTGGGAATGCTTCACATAAAGGATCTGGGTCAGAGAATAGACTTGGCAAAGAGATCACTTAGGACTAACGAGCACAGGCAAAGAGGGCTGGGTGCACATGGGTGAGGGGACAGGAATGAATTTGGAGGCAATAAAAGTGAAAAAGAAAAAAGTTCACCTTCCCCACATGCAGTGAACACAGTACTATAATACTGCACTATTTTTTATAAGGAACTTGAGTATAGCAGATCTTCACCTCTGTGGATTGTCCTGAAACCAATCCCCCACAGTTATAGAAGGCTGACTTCATCCAAGCAAAGTCCATGATGATTCCTAGAGTAGAAAAGAAGACAGCAAGCTTAGAGTGTGTGTTCCCAAAATTTTGGAATAGAGTATTACATTTTTCATCTTATATCTGGACCCAGGAAAATAATTGGTGAGTGAAGACCTCCCTTATTGATGAAATTCCTTCATTAGAAATTATCTTAGGCCCAGTGGCTCACGCCTGTAATCCCAGCACTTCGGGGGGGCTGAGGTAGGTGGATCACAAGGTCAGGAGTTCAAGACCATCCTAGCCAATGTGGAGAAACCCCGTCTCTACTAAAAATACAAACATTAGCCAGGCATGGTGGTGCACGCCTGTAGGCCCCGCTACTAGGGAGGCTGAGGCAGGAGAATCGCTTGAACCCTGGGGGTGGAGGTTGCAGTGAGCCAAGATCATACTACAGCACTCCAGCCTGGGTGACAGAGCAAGACTTCGTCTTAAAAAAAAAAAAAGAAAGAAAGAAATTATCTCAAGTCAAGCAAGAGCATCCTTAAAGCTGGGCATGTGGAAATACAACAGAAATAAGAGAATTTTTCAATTTTCTATAAGAGCAATCTGAGTAAACATTAAATTTTGTGTTCTTGTGTTTGGACCTATCAGTCCTTCCAAAATATGGTTACAGAATATGAGTATCATCTGATTTATAGTAAAAGATATTCCCACAACCTACAGCTTCTAAACACAATAGGATTTTAATTAAATTCTCATTCTGGGCACTCTTAGTTCATGATGAGAAGCTCTAATTAGCCTTAGTGATAGATATTAGAAGTCAATTAGCTACACCTACAAGTAACATTGCTGCAAGAAGTCTCAGGGCGAAGAGCCTTATTTTTCTTCCTTCTTCTTTACCTGGTAGCTATTCTTACCTAGAAATAAAAAAAGATTTTAAAAAGCGCCTGGCTCTGTGTTATTATTTACAGTTTTAAAAAGGCTTTGTTTGCAACTTTCTCTAGGACATTGTATAATGTCTACAACTTTCCCAGAAAGGACATTGGAGAGTCCTTTGCCAATTTTTCAAAATTGAAAAACAAGTTAACATCAACAACAAAAAGGCCTCAAAGCTTGAAACCATCAAAATATCATCTAAAGTCTTTTACAAAAGCTGTTTTCTTCCCAGCCCTGCATTGCTTCTCTTGAATTGACATAAAGAACGTGTTTCTACTGTTCCTTTATTTTGCCAAGCTAAATTTTCAAAGGATGCCATCTTTTGGTCTGATGTTTTAAATGCCTATGGGCCTCCAATTCCAGAATGCTTCTACAAGCTTGATACTCAGTGGCCCTGCACTACCCATGAGGTATTTGCTTTCCACTTCCAGCCACCTGTGTGGTGTCAAATGTCTCAGTCTCCTGAGAATCTGACCCAAGTTTCTTGGCAGGCACTAGCTGGAAATGCATTCCAACAGACAGCATTGCAAACTCATAATGCCTGCAGATTGGAAGGCAGCTTTCAAGTGTCAACATTATGTCTTACATGTACATTTCATCTCTACACTGGGGACAGGTTGCTTTCCTCAAAGCACTCTTCACAGCCAAAGAAATCAGAAGTCCACAAGCCATGTGCTTTCCAGCTTTTCATGCATGTTCAAAATCGTAACAACCCTGTAACTGAAGCTAATTCAAACACAAAAATATGTTAATGTTCCCTATTTCCTTGAGAAACTAAATAATTTATCATGCCAAATGTTAAAGTCTTGTCTTATTTCTCTAAGTGCAATGTACCACTTACATCTTCATCAGTAAGCGCCAGTTCCAATCACGAAACTATCACTTTGTATCAGATTAAACCTCCTGATGATAACAATTATAAAATTTGTTATAAGGTAAGGGTAATGGAAATATTTAAAGGAAATGAAGAACAAGCAAAGCAGACAAAAGCTATATGTGATATGACCCTTGAAATAAGGAACTCACACAAGTCAAGTGCCATATGTACCCAAATTTCCTCCTAAGAGAAATTTCCAATATTTTCCAATTCTGGGAATAGAGCCTAAGAAGAAAATAGAAATATTACTGAAATTTGGAAGACAGAGGTCAAAGTTCAAGGCTTCAATAGTGGCTGGAATTTAATTCTGCAGAGGAGGAAACCACAAAGTGTTAGCTCCAAAATCTGCAGAAAAGTGCCAAACAAGAAGGACCAACTGCCAACCCCAAGTAAGGATTCCCTCCGAATGGAAGAGCATAGATCATAGCAGTGCCAACCACTAGAAGAAGAATCCCAAGGCATCTTCTATGGGTTCAGAGCCAGAGGGCCTGTGTCAGGTTCAATTGCTGCAGGACCACAAACCCCACCCTAGGAAGACCATTCCAGAGGGGAAAAAAATAAGGAGTGATTGCATATACTGGGGTTCCTCGGGTTCCTAACTGGGCAACTGCCAAGTCTTCCACCCCTGCCAAGCTCAGAATTCCAAAACATGTTTAAAAGCGTGTTTCTCTTTCGCAGGAATGAAGTACTGGGCATCCAAATGGTCTTAATAAGGCAGGCAGCATCCCGCTAATAATGCTTTTCGGTGTCTCTTCTTTAATTCTTTTAATCTTCTATTCTGTTCAAGGGCTCCATTAGTGTGTGGGTGGTATGGAGCATGATTGGTCCAGCCTATGCCATGGGATGGTGCCCATTGTTACGTGTTGTGCTGTAAAGGAAGTGCCCTGGTCTGACTGGAGTCCGCTAGGAGACTCAAACATATGGTAGAGATCTTTCTCTGAGGTGACAATGGTGGCACCAGCATCCACGTGCTGTAAGGGAGTAGCAGTTTCAGATCAACAGTAAGTGTCAACTGCCATGAATCACTAGCAGAAACCACAGCTGGGCATTAAAGGTCCAATGTGATCAATCTGCCAAACCCAAGCCAGGCCAATGTCCCTGCTAATATGTCCTGATTCTCCACACATTGTACTGCTTGGGTTCCTTGGCAGGGACTGCAAAACCAACTGCATAGCATCCTCGGTTTCTGTGTCTTCGAAATTCACCTTCCTGGATTTGACCCATTGCTGCACATGAGGTCGCCTTCCATAACCACTTTGCTGATGCACCTGCTGGTGACCGTTTCAACTTGTGCACAAGCCTTATTGGTGGGGAATTCCATTTGTGTTCTCATTTGAAAGGCTGCTTGTTATGGGCATCCACGTGAGCAACAAAGATTGTCCATTCTGTGCAATAAGTTGCTGCTATAATTCTTGTCCCCACATGGGGGATTCCTTAAAATTCCAATCATTTAGTTGCCAACCTCCCGATCAATGGCTAGACCACTTGCCACATCCCAAGAATGCCTGAAGATGTAGTGAAGATATTCGGGCGGGGAGGCTTACATAGCCATCACCACTGCATACAATTTGGTCCACTGGATGAATTCATCCATTCTCAGTACATTCCACTCATTTGTTTACTAAGAGGCAGCCATCCACTCTGATAATAGCTCAGAGTGGAATCTGCAGCCTTTCAATTGCCACACCTTCATCTGGATCCACTTGGTGTTCAAGAGGTTGGTTCTTTCTGAGGTCAGTGAGTGAGAATCTGTTCCATGGCTCTCTGGTGGTTTGCTGGCAATCTCTGGTGTCTTTGGCTTGTAGAGCTCTGCCTTCATCTTCACATGGCTTTCTTCCTATGCATGTGTCTGTGTTCAAATTTTTCCTTTTCATAAGGACTCCAGTCATCCCACATCAGGGGCCTGCCCTACTCCAGTAGGACCTCATCCCAACTTAACTAATTATAACTGCATCAACCCTGTTTCCAAATAAGGTCAGATTCTGAGGTAGTGAGGGTTAAGATTTCAGCGTGTGAGTTTTGGAAGCTGTACACAGTTCAGCCCACAATAGGATCTGATTTAGTGGGTGAATTTGTCTCAGAGCAACAGTTCTCAATTGATCTTTTCTCAGTAATGAAGGTGTTATTTTGGTCTCTACTGGCTTCTCTCTTGTTTTGCTTCTAAATCTCTTTCAAAGCCATTCAGAGAAGAGGTGTGATTTTCGGGGAGGTGGGTGAGGATTTCCCTTTGGAGATCCTAAGAGGGTACGTGGAAGAATGTTCTACAGCCACACTTTGTCTCATGAATAAAAAACTTCAGAAACCTCAGTGCAGTTGAGAGTGATTTGGACATGCTCTCTTCTTTAAGGAGTAAGATCCTCCTGTGAGTTTCTCTTTTATGGTTTTGTCCTATTGCCTCAACTTCTTCCTACTGCTATTGCCTTCTTTCTGTGGGCCTCACCTTCAAAACTTTTCAAAAGAGTCATTTACTGAGACAGTTTCTCCATATCCAGTATGGAGTCCCCTTATTCTTCAGAGCTCTGGGGTCAAGCTCCTGTCAGAGGTCATTATTGGCCTCTCTTATGTCCAGGCTATAGATGTGTGCTTATGATGAGACAATGAACTGTGGTCAGAATAATAAAGTCACAGAGAAAACCACAAAGCTTATCCTATACTGGGGGTCTTTACTCAAAAGAGGGTGTTGGCATCTCAGATAGGATATTTATGGAATTACCATTGCAAAGTTACAACATAGTATATTCACTTAACACATGACATGATGCTGAAAATAAGGAATGTATGCTTTCCTAATACTAGTAAAAATTATCTGATTCTGTGCACTGAAGATCTGGTTCTTAAGACAAATGCATGAAAATTGGAAGTTGGGGGCCGGGCGCGGTGGCTCAAGCCTGTAATCCCAGCACTTTGGGAGGCCGAGGCGGGTGGATCACGAGGTTAAGAGATTGAGACCATCCTGGTCAACATGGTGAAACCCCGTC
>NW_016107544.1:2605372-2608450 GCF_001604975.1 Cebus imitator | reverse complement strand
AAAAAAAAAAAAAAAGAAAAAAAGAAAAAAAAGAAAATTGGAAGTTAATTAGGAAGATATCCTCTATTTCCCAAAGAATAAATAATTAATTGACATGGATATATTATTTCAACAATGTTTTGTTTGGTAAAAAGAGATAAACTGTCAAATATTAAAAATTGGCTCTATAGTTTTGCAGTATTTTGACTTCAACACAGTAAAGGAATAGGCAAACACAGTCAACAGAGTAAATCTTACCCATTTATGACTGTATTTATGTAAAAATTTTTCTTCATAAAGTATCATTTTTTGATTTATTCTGCTATAAATAAAATAATTGGTAAGTCTTTACTTTTATTTATTTGAGACAGGGTCTCACTCTCATCACCCAGGCTGGAAGGCAATGGTGTGATTTTGGCTCATTGCAACCTCCACCCTGCCTGTCTCAAGTGATCCTCCCACCTCAGCCTCCTGAGGGGGAGGGACTATAGATGTGCTCCACCACATCTGGCTAATTTTTGTATTTTTAGTAAAGACATGGTTTTTCCATATTGGCCAGGCTGGTCTCAAACTCCTGACCTCAAGTGATCTACCCACCTAGGCCTCCCAAAATGTAGAGATTACAGGCATGAGCCACTGCACCTGACCTGGACTTCCCCTTTTTAAACCTGCCCTCAGCCCAGAATCTGAGGTGGTTCCTTTGAGGCTTACGCCTGGCCATTCTCCCATCTGCTAGCATTTGAATAAGCTGCTTTCCTTTGACCACACCTCACTTCTCATGCTTTGACTTCCCAGTGGCGAGCAGCTTAACTTGAATTGGTTACAATAGTAGGAACAGGTGAAGGAGAAACTATGGTGATTCTTCAGGGATGATTTAGGGTCCAGTACCAGAAATTGTGTATATCATATTGTCCTGTATTCTGTTAGCCAGAACCCAATCCCATCCCCCACCTAACTAACTACAGGGGATACTGGAAAAATATAGTTTAGCTGCATATCCAGGAGAGCAATGAAGTGGGTCTCATGACCACAAAGCATTTAGATTACAGATCCATAAAATTCTAGATCAGGAGTTGGCAAACTATATAAGCTATGGCCCATCAACTGATTTTTATAAATAAAGTTTTATTAGAGCATGGCCCCACTTATTAATGCCCATGGCTGTTTACAAACTACAATAGCACAGTTAAATATCTGTACCAGAGAGGGTATTGCCCACAAAGCCTAAAATAGTCACTATCTGGTCCTTTATAGAACAAGTTTGCTAACTCCTATTATAGAGTAATAAATAACTTTAAGAAATTTTTTTACTCTATTTCTGTCAACACTATTACAGAAAAAGAAATTGTTTGCTAAAATTGTGTCTCCAAAGAAATAAAATATTTTGTCCTTGAAAATATTCAAGGTCTTTTCAAATATTCATGTAAACAATTTTATACATCTCACCCTTTCAGTTATGAAAACAATATATAATTACTTATTTTTAACAGAGAAAACAGACTAAAATATTAAATAATGATTTCATCAGATATGTATTGCACCAACGTTTCTCTTTTCTGCAAACTCCACTTTTCTCTTTCCTTTTTTCCAGTTACGTGATTTACTATCAATGTTAAATCTCCAGATTATTCAGTATTTTCATACGTGTTTTCTATATAATGTTCAGCATTCTACTACTACCTCCTTTTCTTTTTTTCTTAGTTGTATACATCCTTTATTAGAAGTATAATTTCTAATTACTTTATTTCCCAAGCATTAACCAACTATTTTCAAAATATTTTGCAATTTTAATCCCTTGGGCAAGTGATTTTTCTGATTTCTCCAACTTTTCTTCTGCTCTTGACCAAGTATAATATATTGGACTGCATTGTATTTTTCCATTTTTTCTCCTCCCTCTAACATGGTTACAAAATTGTTAGCTGTATCATTCTTCCTAGGAGGTCTGCTACTCAGCTTTGTTGGCAGAATGTTAGGAAAGAACTGGGAGATGATGAAATGATGAAAATGGAAACAAGATTAACTATGATAAACTTGGCTATTAAAGGAGGAAGGGTAATAGCATAATCCTTGGAAGATGTAGGAAAAATCTCATAAAATGTGTTGTTTCTGTTGTTGTTATCATTGTTGTCCTCGTTCTTGTCCCCAGGGAGTTTGCATGGCTAGATGGTGACTTCATGATCTCCTTCACTCACTTATATCAACAACGTACTTCACCACGACTGATCAAAACACGTTTTTTTGTCATAATGGCCAAGTGATCCCAACATAACATTTTATGAATCCATATGTATAAAATGATATTGGCAAAAGAACATGTTCATTACAGAATATGACAGTTTCTACAAGAAGAGTAGGAAGAGAAGAGCTTCTATAAGAAGCTGCCATATTACTACATTAATAATCTTTTTTGTTTTTATACACATATATATTAAATCGTATTAGCAAAAGAACATGCTGATTACAGAATCTGACAGCCTCTTATAGAAATGCTATGAACAAATGATGTAAAAGAAGCCACAGAATTTTTAAAGATCTTTGTGAAAAACAAAGATTACAAAACCACTTAAATATGGACCTAATGACAACATCGAGCAAATTCAGTACATCTTATTCTAGTAACTGAAGTGAAAGTTCAGAAAAGCCGTTGAGTAAAGGAAAAAGCATATGCAACAAAGTATCAGAAAAAAATGTAAAATATTTTGAAATGGGGAAAAAATGTTAAAGATGCCCAGGTATCCTGTTTACTGAAACTTTCTTGATTATCTTTGTCTTTCATCATCTTGGGGTTTTTATGATTCTGGAAAATGAGGAAAACTGATTTTTTTAAAAGGCAACTGATTCCAAAGAAATGAAACTGAGTTGGATCAGGGCAATGCAAATGATTATTATCCTATAGATAGATCCTTCTCATGTTCTTTCATACAGTCATTTCAGTTTTCCTCATCTGCCTGTGTACGTATATTCTCTTGAGTTCTCTCTTGAACTGATTGTAACCTCTTACTAGTTCCCTTATCAATTAATGATTGAAATAAAATTTTGATATGCTATTATTTTATATCTATATAAAGATCATAATTATAAAACTCCTTTTAAAATTAT
>NW_016107544.1:2571846-2605303 GCF_001604975.1 Cebus imitator | reverse complement strand
GCTCACTGCAACCTCCACCTCCTGGGTTTAAGTGATTCTCCTGCCTCAGCCTCCTGAGTAGCTGGGATTACAGGCACCTGCCACCACGCCCAGCTAATTTTTGTATTACAAAACTATAATTTTTCCTCAATTTGCATGTATACTTTCTATTTGATTGGGGCATTCTCTTTTCCCCTAAGGCAAAGTCAGAAGTAACATGAGAATAGAATTTTGGTGTCAGTCTGATGTTCCCTTTGACGCCCTTTGCTCATAGAGACACTCAATTTAACTCTTGAGTTGAAATTACAGTGGAGAGAGACATTCTAAGAAGGAGCATTGATGAACTAATTTCCAACCCCATTTCAAATTCTTTACTATGTGTAAAAAGATTCCTTACAAGACAGAACAACAGATCTCATAGAAAAAGGCAACTTTGTAGTGATTTCTGATGATTTTTCCGGGAAGAAACTTATGCCTGACTGTATTTCCTCTTCCTAACCAAATATATCAAGTGATCAAAATGCATAGCCAAGCTCTTACAATGATCTTATAAAGCAGTTCATGTGGCTTTCTCCAGCTGTGTATATTTTACACGTCAAAGATCATTTCTAGAGCTCCTTCATTTTCTCTTCACAGATATGTGAAAAGTAAAAAGTTCCTCTTCAAAGTTTCCCTTTTTGTTAAAGAATAAATAGTAAGTTTTAGAAATAATAGTTTATTATTAAAACCTAACTTCCTTCAAGCTTCCTTGCTTTTTACTAATAACTCTTTGTTAAGCCCTATGTAGTTGTTAAATATAGTAAGGGAATAAGTACATTCCATGTCCTTGTACTTTAACTAAGTTGCTTGTTCTGGCCTATAGCCTGCTCAGACATGTCCAAAATTGCTCAGGCATTTCCCGGCTTACAGCCTACACCTCTTCCTTATTTGGAAATGTTATTACTCTCCTAGATTCCCATAAACAATCCCCTTCCTTTGTTCTCCATCACATATTTTCCTGTTTAGGAAAGTTTTAAGATTTTAGCCAATCAGGATCAGTCTAGATTGTGTGGTCCAGCTTCAGCCAATGGAGATAAGACACAGTAGTAAGGATCCAATGTGTCCCTTATAAAAAGTTCTGCTTTTCTTTGTTTGATGTGCTCTTGTGGCAATCAGACTTCTGAGAAGCACCCTTTCTGCAGAAAGTAAAATCGCTTTGCTGAGAAAAGTTCTTTGTCTGGGCACTTGTTCTTCTTTTCAGCACTGAGCAACAAGCATTTATTTCCAACAGATATGATCCATATTTTAGCATTTCCAGCATCTCAGTACTAACCCTAAGAGCTCAGTGATTTCATTGTATTCCTTGGCTGCCCAGAACTTAGATGGCAGCATTCAACCTCTGTCTTATAACACAGCACTTAATGAACAGGGCCCTTCAGGAAAAGCGCTTGGATTTGATTCCAGGCTCCACTTAACCTCTCTAAACCTCAATGGAGGGTTTTTTCTTTATATGGCTATTAATGATGATAAAATAAGTTGGCAAGCATAAATTGCTGAGCACAGGCCTGACTCATCAGAAGCCTCCAACAAGTGGCCGGGCACAGTGGTTCATGCCTGTACTCCCAGCATCTTGGGAGGCAAAGGTGGGCAGATCACTTAAGCTCAGGAGTTCAAGACCAGCCTAGCCAACATGGTGAGATCCCGTCTCTACTAAAAACACACAAAAAATTAGCTGGGTGTGGTGGCTTGTGCCCATAGTCCCAGATACTTGAGAGGCTGAGGCAGGAGAATCACTTGAACCTGGGAGGTGGAGGTTGCAGTGAGCCTAAATTGTGCCATTTCATTCCAGCCTGGGTGACAGAGTAAGACTCCATCTCAAAAAATAAATAAATAAATAAAATAAAATAAAATAAAATGCCTCTGATAATAATTAGCCTTCTCCCAATCCCTTATTAAAATCCCTTTGTTCTGTGCCCAGTCAACCTTAGAAGGAAAATGATGTGTTACTTCTTACGATAAGATGGTAAGAAAAAACGGACTGATGGTTATTTAATGTTTAAAGGCTATGTTCTTCACAGGCCTCATCTCAGATAACTCTCACAGCAATCTTTCCAACAGAAGCATTTAATCATGCTCCTTTTTACAAAGTGATGAAATGACTTATCCAATTGCTGAGTTTCCCAGGACTGACATAAAAAATTATCACAGACTGGGTGGCCGTATTTTGTGGAGGGTAGATATCTGAAATCAAGGCATCAACAGAGCTGTGTTCCCTTTAAAGGCTCTCAGGAAAAATCCTTCCTGCTCCTTCTAGCTGCTGGAGGCTCCCAGTAAGCCTTGACATTCCTCGGCTTGTGGCTCCATCATCCCAGTCTCAGACTCAGTCTTCACGTGGCCTTATTCCCTCTGTGAGTACCTGCATCCCCTCCTCCTTTTGTAAAGACAGGAGTCATTGGATTTAGGGTCCACTGCAATCCAATATAACTATGTCTTAATTTCATTACATCTGCAAAGACTCTATTTCCAAATAAGGCCACATTCTTGGGTACCAGGGGTAAGCACTTGAACATATGTTTGAGGGAACCACAATTCAACCCATTTCCTTTAAAATACAAGTTTTATTATTAGTTAGGTATGATGGAGCTCAACAGATCAGGAAACAATTGCCACTGAAAAGATAGGATAGATTTTAATACTCTCAGATTCCAAGAGACTATGCCATGGGGAGGCCACATGGAGAGCAACCAGGGTCAGACACCAGGAGAGGCAGGGAAAACTCTGGCAAGAGTCTTTTTATTGTGGTCTCTGTGGGAAGAAACAGGAAACAGCAGGCTTCGAGTCAGCCAGTTTGAATCACTTTAGCCATCTCTGGGGCATGATGGTTGTCCCTAGTGGTCTGGCACTTGGTTCTGGGGTGATTAGGGCAGGTGGACGGTGACCTGGAGTGTGAGAGCTCCATAAAAGAGGTGGCTGGGTGTAGGTCTAAATGGATTGGTTTGTTTTTGAAAGGTATGTCAGCTGACAAGTTGTTTGCTATCTCTAGGAATTGGCTTACCCCAGGAGGGGCAGTCCTTACAAGGTCAGCAAGGTCCCAGATGTCAAAGCATTGGAAAACAAGCACTATCAATACACCATTGCATTCAGTATCACCCAGCTGGGAGATGCCAGAGCCTGTCTCAGAAATAATTTCTATTGGCTGCCAAATCACAGGCTCAGACTGCCTCTAGATTAACTGTCCTCCCTCTTTACATTTTTAAATTTATTTTGATTTTGATTTTTCTTACAGATAGGGTCTTACTCTGTCACTGAGGCTGAAGTGTAGTGATCTTTTAGTAGTATTGTTATGTTAGTAGTTACTGAATGCTTATTATGAAGTGCTAAGTATGTACAAGGATATCTCATTCAGAAATCACTAAAATCCAATGAGGTAAGCGTTTTTATTTTACAGATAAAGACATTAGGGCTGAGAGCATTAAGTAACTTGCCAACAATTCTCAACAGGTGAATGCCAAGAGCTGAGAGGAGAAATCAGGTTAGAAATGAATCTAGCTTCCCCTAGGAACAAATCTCACAGCTTCCTTGTGTCTTTTTTTTTTTTTTAGGGACAAGGTCTTATCTTGCCCAGCCTGGTCTGGAATTCCTGGGCTCAAACAATCCTCCCATCTTAGCCTCCAAAAGCACTGGGATTGCAGGTGTGAGCTTCAACAACTTCTTAAAAGGCAATTCTACATAGTGTTTAGGAGCGTGCAGGAGCCCTGGGTTCAAATCTCCACTCCAGCTCTTTCCAGGTATGTAAAACATGAATAATAGAACCCGCATACAGCATTTTGTTAGGATTAAATTGATTAATATATACATTCTTAGAGCCGTGCCTGACACATAGTTAGTTCTTAATAGGTTGTGATTATCATACTAAGAGCAAAAAATAAAATGAAACCATTTGGGTGCTCCTGGGGTTTCCATTAGTTGCAAACTTTGTAAACAGTCAGATAGTAAATATTTAAGCTATGTGGGCTACAGATGGTCTAATGTTGCATGTTCTTTTTTACAACCCTATAAAAATATAAAAACCACTCCTAGCTAATGGGCCATACGCAAACAAGCCACAGGCTGAAACATTGCCTTTATGGTATTTACCAGAAAGAAGCTAGCATTGTAATAACCAAGCTGGTTAAGACCAGTTTGTAACACATACGATCTTTCTACATACTCAGTACCCAACCTTGTCATCTCACTGGCAATTATATTGCATCAAACCATATAAAATTGCTATTTCTGTAGGTCAAGGGTTAATTTTTGGAAATTTTGTGTGGCTCAACCTGATAGTAAAGGCACATGAGCAGAGACCTGGATCACTCCTTGTCTTACTTTCCCTTTCTATTTGCACCTGTAAGTTGTTTTGATGGGAAAATAAAGCCCATCCAACCTAATGCCTTCCATAACGGAAAACTAAATATATGAAAAGAGTTTAGGGGGAGGGGAAGGATTGTTTTGCTGTTTTGTTTTGTGACTTTTCAGCCAATTTTCTTCACTTCCTCTTCCTTGTTCTCTTGCTTCTTCCCTGGTAACCTGTTCCCCTGTCTTTGGATTTACCAGCTCTTTACCTTATTTCAATCATCTTTCTAGCTTGTTTGTGTTTGTTTTTTCCTACCCGTAGGGGATTATACAGAGTTTCAAACCTCGTGGTGGTAAGAATAATGGATTGTTCTTGTTCTATGTTAAAAAATTCAGAATGGGAGAGAGTAGGGCTGTGTTCTGGAAGCAATGACAGCTTGGGGCCCTGGAGGACTTTCTATGCCCAAGCCTCACAAAGAGAACATCTGGTGCAATGTGCAGCTGGGAAAAGATCTAGTTTTTAAAAACAGACAAAGCCCTATTATATAAAGGGAAAACCATATTTTTTGTTGTTATTTCAAAGTTGCAATTGCTCCCTCTTCTGTCAACCTTTAGAATTTGTGCTCTCTTGGGTCATTCTGCATATCCAAGAGAAAAAGTGGACAAATAAAAATAATGAAGTAGAAAAAGTTTCTTCACTCATGGAAATTTGAATGCTGCAAGCAATGGAAGAATTCATTGACACGATAAGAGGAGTGATCCCTCTGTATTACATGCAATGTCCCCACTGGGCTCAGTGGCCAACGCCTGTAATCCCAGCATTTTGGGAGGCCAAGGTGGGTGGATCACCTGAGGTCAGGAGTTCGAGACCAGCCTGGCCAACATGGCAAAACCCTCTCTCTACTAAACATACAAAAATTAGCCCAGTGTGGTGGCGTGCACCTGTAATCCCAGCTATTCAAGAGGCAGAGCAGGAGAATCACTTGAACCCAGGAGGCGGAGGTTGCAGTGAGCCAAGATCATGCCATTGCACTCCAGCCTGGGCGACAGAGCAAGACTCCGTCTCAAAAATAAATAAATCAATCAATAAATAAATCAATCAATAAATAAATTATTAAATAAATAAATGCAATGTCCCATGGTGCTGTGGTCTGTGCTATTCGGATGGTCAGCCACTTCACTGCAACATGCACCAGTTTCCTGGTGGTTAGTTGCTAATTCTCAAAGGCTTCAAATAATTTATTGTGCATCAAGTCATGGCTTGACGATGACCTTGTTTACAAAGCTCTGAAGCTTCTCATTCAAACAGCCCAGTTTCTGCCCATTTGCTCCTTGACCCTGACCGAAATCCACCAGAAGTCAAGTAACTTACAATGGGATTATTCACATTTCTGCTTTATTCACTTGAAATTAAAAAAAAAAAAAAAAAAAAAAAAGATCAAGGAGCAATTGCTTCCAAGACTTTTTCAAACACATCACTGGGTGAGGGGGTCTTCATTTTGGGGCAAGGCAATGCAAACTTCCAACATTAGGATATCATTTATGAATCAGATAACCTCTTGGTAGTGGCCTAGGCTCCAACTTTCTGCTCAATCTTAGCAACTCGGAAGCAAAAAAACAAAAACTGTTAATATTGGTTGATACTTTTTTTTATGAAAGAGATGCTGTGTTCTCCTTTGCAGCCAAATTCCATAATGATCCACATTGTACTCAAGAATCACTCAGAAGGGATTTCTATCTTAAGAGAAAAAGAAGCTCTAGGTCATGAATATACACTGTCTTGTAAAAAAATAAAGCAGTAATTCATATGTGTACATTTTATACTCAATGGGAAAAAAATTTTATTTTAAAAAGCACTCAGTATTTTACATGACATTGTAAAAAGACAGTACAGGATTACTCATTGGCTTCCTTTTTTACATTTTAGATGAAAAATAACATTTAACTGCATCATTTGTTCTTAAATGTAATATTATTTTATTGTCCTTATCACTCCAATTGTCATAGGCCAGAAACCCCGAGAGAAGCCAAGATTAACTAAAATGAAGCTTTACTTCTAGAAACAACCCCAGAATTAAATGTTTCTCCATTTGGCACGGAACTTGAAGACTGACTTTGAATGCCACTTTGGAATCTAGCAATCGCCAGTTACTGTAGCAAAGAACAAAGGAATGCTCAGATGAAGTAGGAAACCACAGTGTGTCTGAGATGACCTGCAGCAGAGCCCATAACAAGGTCCCACCACTGGGGACCTGGAGATGCCACCTGATGAGTGTGGCTTTGGTGAATGTTTGTAAAGATGCCAGAAACAGTTTTACAAGCATGCGTGACTAGCTAGCAATAGGATTAGACCTATGGTAACTTTGTAACTTTAATCTGATGCAATAGTTTTGTTAATGTTTTGGTGGTTTTTGTTGTTGCTGCTGTTGTTTTGGTGTGACTGGAGTTAGTAGAATCTGAGAGAAGCAGACAGATGAAACAGAACGAACAGCCCAACGTTATAGTGGAAAAATGAACTCCAAGCCTGAGAATCAGTATGCAGAAAAAATAGCAACATTGATAGTGTCAATTTATTTTTGTCAACTCCAGTTTACAAGAAGAAAAATAGTGGCAAAGAGTATGGCTAAAATGTTGGTCTTCTTTCAAGATTTGTGGCGTAGCTAAATGTGTCTAGTAGTCTGTAAACCACAAAACAAAAGGGAAACTCAAACCTCAAAACCTTCCATTTACAAATGAAAGCCTTCTCTTTATAGGGCTTACAGAAATAACAATGCAAAATTAGCCACTTACTGTTATTTATAACAACATGGAATATGAGAAAGTAATTTTTGCTTGATTCTTATTCTTGTTTATAGTGATAGTCCGAACTGCCATATATTCAAATTCCAGATACATGAGGCACTAGAGGTTTTATGAGGTCTCTTTCTCTCTTTTGCCTTTTCCTTACCCAGTATTTTTTTTTAACCCTTTCTCCTTGTAATTCTATGTGAAATATAAAACAATTTTTGAAAATGATAAAACACCCTGCATAGATTTCATTATTTGTTCTCTTGCCTCTTTTGTCCTTCATTGTATAACAATTGCAGATCTCTTTTTTCCCCTGAAATCATTATGTTTTCCACCACTCCCTCATGTTACTAAATAAACTTGGAGTGATATTAACATCTTGTTTTGAAATTAGGGAGAAAAAACAGAAAGCTTTTGGCTTTCTTAATGCTTTATAGAGCCCTTAGTGTTATTCAATGTCTCATTTGAGTCTCAAAAATATTAATCAAGAATAAAAAATGAGATGCCTTACTCATAATGGGAGGACTAGCTCAAGAAACTGCTCAGCAACTGAAGTGAGTGCACTGGCTATGCACCTGGTTACCAGGTTCGTTCCTCTGACCTTGGAATTTAGTGTTTTGCACAGTTCTTCTAACCCGGACATTTGATGTGGATGTGACTTTTAGTTTAGATTTAAGGAGGACATGTGCAGTTTTCTTAAACTGGTATATTGCGTAATGCTGAAGTACCCAATGTTTAGCTCCCACTTATAAGTGAGAACATGAGGCATTTTGTTTCCTGTTCCTGCATTAGTTTGCTTAGGATAGTGGCCTCTGGATGCATCCATGGCCACTATCCACAGTGCTGCAAAGGACAGGATTTTATTCTTTTTTATGGCTGCATAGTATTCCATGGTGCACATGTACCACATTTTCTTTATCCAGTCCACTGTGGATGGGCACCTAGGTTGATTCCATGTCTTTGCAGTTGTGAATAGTGCTGTGATGAACATGCAAGTGCATGAGTCTTTTTGGCAGAAGTTTTTGTTTTCCTTTGGGTATGTACCCAGTAATGGTATCAGTATGATCTGTTTTTAAGTTCTTTCAATGCTGATTTCTTGCAGCCGTTGGTATATTTTTAGACTTTTGAAAGCAATAGCCAAAAAGTACTTCCTCTTATCTCTTAATGATCCACATTGCAGCTCAGAGTCCAGTGGTTCACATGTTAATGTTACATAAGCTGACGTCTCTGGCCCATTTTGAGCTGTTGAGATGTCAGATAGGAGCAATAAAACTATCTCTGCCAGAGGTCACTCTAGGATTCCTGGAATATTGAGTGATCAACTGTTCAGGGTGGTCCAAGACTAAAGAGGTTCCCAGGACATAGGACTTTAGCTTTTAAAACTGAAAAAGGTTTAAGCAAGCCAGATGAGTCTGTCTTGACTCAACCCACAGTGGATATCGCAGTCTACACCATATGATAGTGCCCTGGGTCTGACACAGCCTTCCCTTCTCCAGTTTCTCATCCCTTGTCATCCTTATTCCCACCTTTGAATATGAGCTCCTTTGGTCATTTATCCTTTCCTTTTGCAAACTTTCAAATCGTCAACCCCAAACACAGGGCTAAACTAGGATGTTGGCTGCTCAAGGTGAAGGTCTGAGATGGATGGGGATGTCTCAACTTAACCACCTGCTGCTGCAGACCTCACTGGGTTGACTGGGAATGCATCTCTTACCAGCATTGACTGGGCCTTGTTGCTGTCTGAGAGACAGGTTTCCAAAAGCTGACTCACTTTTGAAACCTATGTGTGTTTCCTATAGGGCCCTCCCCAATGCCCAGTTTCCTAACATAAAAGATATAACTCCCAGCCCAGTTTCTTCCATTAGCAATTCATCCATCCCATGGCCTCTTCCTATTGGCAATCCCTCATCCTGAGGATGGCTCTTGTGGGAGTCAAGATGGTGCAAGCCCAGTTGACTTCCTTTGTGGCCCACGACATGACCTGTGGAAACACTGCAGACCCTTGGCACAAAATGAATGGGAGTGCAGCTGTTGTTCCCCCACGCCTCTCCCCACCCTGCCAGTTTGTTCTAATTCTCTTTTTTTTTTAGTAACAGATCAGCAAATGTAATGGCTAAGCAGAAATCCAGTTAAGGAACGGAAGGCAAGTGCTTCTGTCTGGGCATCACCCTCCCTGCCATCTGCACGACAGATTCTCTTGGAAACTTTCTCCCTCTCCCATTCTTTTTTGTTTTTGAGACAGAGTCTCACTCTGTCACCAGGCGCCAGGCTGGAGTGCAGTGGCGCGACCTCGGCCTCCCCCATTCTTGAATGTAGTGAGGGGAAGAAAAAGGGGACACTCTCACTACAAACCCTGCCTTCCCTATGTGGCCAGTGACAGGATCTTTCCCCATCTCCTCAAAAGTGGGAGATTCACATGAAATTAAATACCTAGGAATTACCAAATAAGTGAAGGATCTCTATAATGAAAACTAAAAAACACTGATGAAAGAAACTGAAGAGGAAACAAAAAAAAATGGAAAAACATTCCATTTTCATGGATAGTAAGAATCAGTGTTGTTAAAGTGTCCATACTACTCAAAGAAATCTATAGATTCAATGTAATCCCTACCAAAATACCAATAACATTCTTCACAGAAATTTTATAAAAATCCTAAAATTTATATGGAACCAAAAGTGTCCCAGAATAATGAAAGCTATTCTAAGCAAACAGAAAAGAAACTGGAAGAATCACATTACCTGACTTCAAATTATACTACAGAGCTATAGTAACCCAAATGGCATGGTACTGGCCTAAAAACAGACTCATAGACCAATGGAACAGAATAGAGAACCAGAAACAAATCCACACACATATAGCGAACTCATTTCTGACAAAGGTGCCAAGAACATATACTGAAAAAAAGACAGTCTCTTCAATAAATGGTGCTGGGAAAACTGGATATTCATATGCAGAAGAATGAAACTATACCCCCATCTCTCACCATATACAAAAATCAAATGAAAATAGTTTAAAGATTTAAATCTAAAACCTCAAACTATGAAACTATGATAAGAAAGCATTGGGGAAAATCTCTAGGACATTGCTCTGGGCAAAGATTTCTTGAGCAATGCCCCACAAGCACAGGCAACCAAGGCAAACATGGACACATGGGATCACATCAAGTTAAAAAGCTTCTGTGCAGGAAAGCAGTCAACAAAAGTGAAGAGACAACTCACAGAATGGGAGAAAATTTTTTGCGAACTATCCCTCTGGCAAGAGGTGAATAACCAGAATACATAAGGTGCTCATACAACTCTGTAGGAAAATAATCTAATAATCCTATCAAAAAATGGGCAAAAGATTTGGAAATACATTTCTAAAAAGAAGATGTACAAGTTGCAAAAAAGACATTTGAAAAAGTGCTCAACATCACTGATCATCAGAGAAATGCTAATCAAAACTACAATGAGATATCATCTCACCGCAGTTAAAATGGCTTATATCCAAAAGACAACAATAACAAAGGCTAGAAAGAATGCAGAGAAGAGAAAACCCTTATACACTGTTGGTAGGAATGTAAATTAGTACAACCACTAAGGAGAACAGTTTGAATGTTCCTCAAAAACCTAAAACTTGAGCTGTCATATGATCCAGCAATCTTACTGCTGGGTATATACCTAAAAGAAAGGAAATCCGTATATCAAAGACATATCTGCACTCCTATATTTGTTGCAGCGCTGTTTACAATAGCTAAGATTTGGAAGCAACCTAAGTGTCTATCAACAGAAGAATGCATAAAGAAAATGTGGTACATATACACAATGGAGTAAGAGAAATGGATAAGGAAAATGTGGTACATATACACAGTGGAGTGCTATTCAGTCATAGAAAAAGAATGAGGTCCAGTCATTTGCAACGATATGGATGAAACTGGAAATGATTATGTCAAGTGAAATAAACCAGGCACAGAAAGACAAACATCACCTGTTCTCACCTATTTGTGGGATCTAAAAATCAAAACAAGTGAACTCATGGGCATAGAGAGTAGAAGGAGGTTAGTTGCTGGAGGCTAGGAAGGGTAGTGGGGGACTTCCAGGAGTGGTGGGAATGGTGAATGGGTACAAAAAAAAAATACAGAGAATAAGATCATAAGACCTATTATTTGATAGCACAAGAGGTTGTCTATAGTCAACAATAACTTAAGTGTACATGTTAAAATAGTTTAAAGAGTGTAATTGGATTGTTTGTAACATGAAGGATAAATGTTTGAGGGGGTGGATACCTCATTCTCCATGATTTGCTTATTTTGTATTGCATGTCTGTATCAAAACATCTCATGTACCCTATAAATCTATATATCTACTATGTAACCACAAATATTAAAAATTTAAAAATTGTTTAAAAGAGTGGGGGACTTATGGGTGGGTCTGGCTCTTCTATATCTTTGGACTCTCTGGGGCAGTAGTGTAGGATCTTTATGAGTCTTCTTCTAACCTGTTTTGTTTTGTGTGTGTGTGTGCCAAGTTCTTCTTTACAAAAAAAAAAAAAGAAAAAGAAAAAAGACTATTGGTGAGAAATCTAAAGTAAATAGGAAACTCTTCCAAACAAGGACCATTTTGTTAAACATTTGCTAAATGCCCACTGAACATCTGATGCTGGAGTTACAGAGAACCTGACAGTTAACTGAGAGGGACATTGAGTCACACAGTAGCTCAGATCATCCCCCCAGTATGTGACATGCACTGAGCCCGGAGAATGGGGCTGAATCCTGCCAGAGAGATCACAGGTTCCTCCCTCAGCGTGAACCACAGAGAACAACCTGGTGTGGCAGCAGAATGGGAAGTGGATGAAGATATATGGGAACAGCCAGTCATAGCTGACATGTTAGCACCAAAAAAATGCTAATCTCCACGTTGAAACATTACATTATAGACTGGACATGCAACTGAAGATCATGACATTTTATTTACTCAGCACCATTGTGACCATCGTAATCAGGCGTTCCTTGACCTTGGTGCCAGCTCCCATACCTACAAACCTGCATGTCCAAACCCAGTATCTGATTTCACATGCATTCTGCTTATTTGTCTCTGATGAAGCCCAACTTTATTTTTCATATCCCCTGCTTTGGCTTTGAAGACCCCTCTTTGGCCGCTGTCTCTCCATTTATCTGCACTGTGTAATAATCTTTTGTCATTTTTTTGCTGAGTGTGCCATTTTCATGGTGATGTAGGAATATGACTGCTGGATGGAGCTTCAGTCACAACTCCCCCCCAACACACACACACCAGTTCTAGCCAAATGAAGCAGCCTCACCAAGGGTCCTTAAAGCGTGATGAAGTTCTCCTATGCTCTGTTCACGTTAATAACATGATGCCCATGTTAGCATAGAGGAGCACAGAGCTGTGAAGGAGATGTTGTAACATCTCTTGTCTCTCGTATTTCCAGCTTGCCCTCTTAACCTATTCATGACAATGATGTTCATCTCCAGCCACCACAGTTCCCTGCACACAACATGCATCTAGCTGGCTCTTCCCATGTATCTTTATCCGCTTCCCATTCTCCTGCCAATGCCAGGTTGTTCTCCGTGGTTCATGCTGAGGGAGGAATCTGTGATCTCTCTGGCGGGAGTGAGGCTCATTCTCTGGGCTCTCACTGGGCTTCACACACTGCGAAGACGATCTGAGCTACTCTGACTTGGTGTCCCTCTCAGTTAACCGTCAGGTTCTCTGTAACTCCAGCAACTGATGCTCAATGGACATTCCCTAAATGTTTAACAAAATAGTCCTCATTTTTAACAAAATGGGGCTATTTACTGCAGATTTCTCACCAATAAAGTCTTTTTAGGAAAAGCAGAAATAAAAAACAAACATCATTAATTAAGCAACTGCTTATATACCAGGAATTGTCCTCTACTATTCTTCGATGCCTTAGTGAAATTGCTTAGTAATTCCACATTTTTTAAAATAAAGAAACTGGGACTTTAAAAAGCAAGGTAGATACTTCATAAGTGTCTGAGCCTGATGTGCAAAGTAGGCTATATGGTTCCAAAGTCTTGGATCTTTCCACTATGCCTTTAAAAAAAAGTAAAGGGAAAAACAGGAAGAAGGGAAGGAAGGAAGGAAGGAAGGAAGGAAGGAAGGAAGGAAGGAAGGAAGGGAGGGAGGGAGGGAGGGAGGGAGGGGCAACAGCAAAGCCATGCTTGTATATTAAAGCTGCTTTGCCCTGGTTTGGTTATGATAATATCAAATAGAATGTGGACTGGAAAATACAGACACCTGATGGTTTCATTGGTGCTCTGGAGGAAATGCTGGTTAAATCACCTTCAGGGTTGTGGAGACATCTTCCCCACTTGCTCACATTCCTGTCTGCATGAGACTGGTACCAGTGACTTCTCTAGACACCTGGACACACTTCTGAACGTGGAGCCAATGCTTAACTGAACCCATTCTCACCATCACTTCCTCATATGCAACTGCCACTGAATTATGTTAGGTTCCCCCAGAATATGGTTAACCAGCCAATGTTGCTTTCACATTCTCCAGCTTCAGTCCAGTTTTAATTTCTGCCATCTCTGCAAAGACAGCTACTGTCAGATGGATCCACACACTTTATCAGTGTGTTTCAGGGACTGGCACATGGTTCTATCATTATCCACAGTCACTCACAGACAAATCTCATCTAGAGGAGAACAGTTGACGGCTTCCTGAAATAATTCTTACTGTGCAATTGTTCAGATCGTAAATACCGATGTGGTTTCTGATCACCAGTATTTGCTTACAAAATGCTAAACAGCATCCTTTGCAAAGTATATAATAAAATAAAAGACCTCAAAGCATTTTATTAACTATAGAATCTGGTAAACATATAAGGAATTAAAGAGGACAGGTCTTGATATCAGACCACTTGGTCCAGTCATTTACTCCTTAGGCAATTTGGGACAGATTCCCAAGGCTCTTCAGCCTCCATTTCCTCATCTGTAATATACAGCTGATAAAAGTTTCAGACCTTATCATTCAATCACAATAATTAAATAAGATAAGAACCGGAAACCCTAGTATTAGCATGTATTTGGCTCCTGGTCAGCACTCAATAAATGTTAGTCAATGTATCACTATTATCATCACCTTCCTAGAATTGAAAAAAAAATTAGGACAATTCATGGATACTTATAGCTTCTACTGTGGAAACTTCATTGTTACTGACACCGTCATAGATGTTACTGCTTGCTAATTATCTCGATTTTTTTTTCATTTTCAAGTGCTATTAATTTGCTTTAATTTAATTTAATAAATGTATTTGAATTCAGTGGAGGAAAATAGAACAAAAGGTAGAAAAGCATCTCAAGCTGTATGTAATAAGGTAGACAAATTATGAACATTAAACCTAGCCCATGTGGTTTAAAAGCAGTGAATTCTAGCACAAAATATAAAATTCTAAAGCATAAAGAAATTTAAGCAAAGATATCTGACTACCTCCATTTCATGTAACAAAAGTTGGTGGTAGTCAAGATTTAAAATATGATCAACAAATAACAGACCTTGGACTTTGTTTTTCAAAAAGTCTGGAAATGAGATTTTGGTACTGCAAGTATTTCCAAGGGAAAGAAATCCTGGTAGCTAAATGAGATTCCCTCCATCTCAACTGCAGTATTGGTCTGTGTTTCAGGTGAAATGAGAATCCTGTTTCTAAAATCATGTGCCACATGTTCAGAGTATGTTAGTTTCTTTAGTAACCTCACTTGTGGGGGTAAAACTAAACATATTAACCCAAACTGTTATTACACTTGTGCTTAGCTGGAGAAGAACAGAACTCTTCATCCCTGTTGCTGTAAGCATCAGACGGCAGGGGCGACCTCCTGTATTCACATCTGCATGCCAGGACACGGTGCCTTATGATACCTTGAGTAAAGATAATAAATACTTCTTTCACAGCAGGAGTTTACTAAGGCTGTAAGTCTGTGTTTTCTACCAGAAATTTAAAACAGTAATCAGAATAAGTTCCACTCAGATGTTTATTGTCCTTAAACTATTTGCAGTGAACAAATAAGTGTTAGGGAGAAGAAGCAGGCTGGGAATAAAAGTCTCAGAGCCAACAAGCTCTCAGAGTAAAGGGTTTGGTTTATGTGGAAGGGAAAAAAAGAGTCCCTGGCTCCTCATTCCATTGTGACCTTTCAATGTTTAAAGCCATAGTGTTCCCAGAATGGCCACAGAAAGTGGGCAGCTGGTGCCTTGGACCCTGTCCTACTGTGGCATGCTGAAGTACCCTCAGCCCTGCCAGAAACTGGCACACAATGCCACATAAACATAGCATGGGCTTTATTCATGCCAAGGGAACAAGTGGTCCCTTCTCTAGGAAGGTTGCACCCCTAGGACTGGCATTTGGTCACAGATGGGCAGTCTTCATTTCATGGAAATCTAACTCCTATCACCCTGAGGGGTGACCCAACATTCCATTCCAGACCCTTGGACATGGGCCAGGACAATTCACACTTGTTTCATATGAAACACAGGAATAAATAACCTCTTAACCTTATTCAAAGGACCTGTCTGTGGGGGACTTTTTGAGCTGAACCCAGGAGTCAAGGAGGCCTCACATTTTAACTACTCTCCAATGACAATTTTTTTCAGTAGAGATGAAGGGGACTTGCCACAAATATTGATCCTAATTAAATTTTGGACATCTAATAGTGATCAAATTTAAGAGTGGTGAGATGGCTGTCAAATGAGCCATCCCCACCAAAGGTCTCAGAAGCCTGACTTTTCATTGTGTTTCAAAAAGAGACAGTGGCCAGGAGCAGTGGCTCATGCCTGTAATCCCAGCACTTAGAGAGTCTGAGGTGGGCTGATCACCTGAGCTCAGGAGTTTGAGACTAGCCTGAGCAACATGGTGAAACCTTGACTCTGCTAAAAGTACAAAAAACTAGCAGGGCATGGTGGCACATGCCTGTAATCCCAGCTACTTGGGAGGCTGAGGCATGAGAATTGCTTGAACCTGGGAGGTGGAGGTTGCAGTGACCTGAGATCACACCACTGCACTCCAGCCTGAGTGATGGAGTGAGACTCTGTCTCAAAAATAATAATAATAATAATATTTAAAAATAAAAAATAGCAGAGAGAGCACTTACCTATTGCCGAATAAGAATAAAAACTCTTAATGCCACTCACTTTATCTCTGCATCTCCTTTTCTGGAAATAGTGAAGTTTTAGCATGTTTCTGGGTCTGGTATGTCCCATATTTTTAAGTGCCTATGGCATGCAGAAAAGAAGAGAGACGATCCCCAGAGGAAAGCCTGCTGTCCTCCCTGAAATTGGGCCATAAACTGACCATGTCATCACATTATTCATCTTCAGTCCCAGGACTCAATGTCACAAGATGCCTGCAAGCCAAATTCCATTATCCAAATGCCATTTCAGCCAAAATCTCCATCTGCCTAAAAGATGTCTCTTTCCTTGCCAATGGCTCCTTCCCTGGTGCATCATTTGAAGCCTCAGAATTCTATACAGAAAAGCCATCAGATGATTTAAGAGTCCTTGGGGTTTGTTATGAGAGTCTGTTTCATAACAGTTGGCATCCAAATCATGGTTCCAGCTACACACATTTAACAGTGAATTTAAGTAATCAGATTCCTAATTTGAAAATTGCTTAGAAAGTTGCCAAGACTTCGATGGACCTTTTCCCAACACAAAAGTACAAGATGAACGGGCAGCTTAAGATATCTATACACAAAAGAATAAAATTGGACCCCTATCTCACACCATATACAAAAGTTAACTCAAAATTGACCCAAAATCTAAATGTAAGAGGTAAAGGTAGAAAACTCTTAAAAAGGAATATAGGTATAAATATTACTTACCTTGGATTAGGCAATGATTTCTTAAATATTACACCAAAAACACAAACAAGGAAAAACTGATAAGCTGAACCTCATCAAAATCAAAAACTTTTGTGTACAAAATGAACACTATCAAGGAAGTGAAAAAATAATGCACAGAATAAGAAAAAATATTTGTAAATCAAACATATAATGTCTAATATCCAGAATGTCTCTTTTAAAATTTGAAACTCGACATAAGAAGATAAATAGCCCAATTTGAAATACACAAAAGATTTGAATAGACATTAGTTTAAATAAGATATACAAATGTCCAATAAGCATGTAAAAAGATGCTCAATATTATTAGACATTAGAGAAATGCAAATCAAAACCACAATCAGATACAGCTTCATACCAAGTAGGATGGCTATAAACAACAGCAATAATAAAGACAACAAACAAACAAAAACAGAAAATAACAGGTATTTGTGAATATGTGGATGTATTGAAGTCTTTGTGCCTTTCTAGTCAGAATGTAAAATGGCTCGGCACTGTGCAAAACAGTCTGGTCCCTCCTAAAAATGTTAAGAGTTACCATGTGGTTCAGCAATTCCACCCCTAGATGTAAAACCAAGAGAATTGAAAATGTGTGCTCAAACAAAAATTCGCACGTAAACATTCATAATAGCATTATTCATAATAACCAAACAGTGCAAACAACACAAATACCTACTCGTTGATGAGTACATAAACTGTGGCATAATCATTCAATGGAATATTACCCCACCATAAAAAGGAATGAAGTGCTGATACATGGTAAAATGTAGATGAACTGTGAAAATCTTATGCTAAGTAAAAGAAGCAAAATACAAAGGCTATGTATGGTGTGATTCCATTTATCTAAAATGTTCAAAATAGGGAAATCTATGGAAGCAGAAAGGTTAGTGGTTGTGAGGTACTGGTGGGGGCACTGGTGGGTGAGGAGAGTGTTGAGTGACGGCTAACCTTTTGGGGTGATGGAAAGGTGCAGTAATTAGACAATAATGAGAGTTGTACAACATTTTGAAGATACTGAAAAAAAACCACTGAATTGTATACATTAAAATGGTAAATTTTATGTTAGTGGAATTAAATCTTAATTTAAGTAAAAAAATAAAAAGATAAAACCACACACAGAGAACAGTAGGTGCTCAATAAATCTCTAAATCAGCAGGCACTAACTGGAATATCCATAAGTAGACATCAGTAGAATGAACCAGAAAGCCCAGAAACAGACCAGAGAAACAGGAGAATTTTTAAACAGGATACGATGCCATTTCAAGTCAGCTAGGAAAACACAGATTACTCAACAAGTAGTGTTAAGACTAAGTTTAACCATCTAAAAATAAATACATAAATAAGGTTGATCCAGACCTCACACTCTACACCAAAATAAATTAAAGATTTAAATATAAAAAACAAAATAATAAAAATGTTTTTAAAAATTGATAATATTCTGTAAGGGACTGCATCTATTTTATAGTTCCAGGATTAATTTACAATATAAAATATTGTAATAATTTATATTCAATATTTACTTTTATTGTTGTTATTAAGCATATGTTTAGTTGTTAGGTTGATTTGTAATGGAGTGTTTTTCAGTATTGTGGCAATAGAGAGGACAAACAAAAAAATAAATGAAAAACTGTAGTATCGATCTAGAAGCACATGAACAGCTGGATATGTTACAAATGTTTAAGCCATGTTTCAGCAATCTGTTTCTGGTCTAATGGAGAGGTTCCCAGCCAAGAAGGATTTTGCTTCCCAGGGAACATTTGACGATGTCTGGAAATATTTTTGATTGTCACCACTTGGGCAGAGCAGAAGGTGGTGCTACTGGCATGTAGGGTAGAAAAGCCAGCAACACTCTAAACAGGACAGCTACCCAGAGCAAAGAACCGTCCAGCTCCAAATATCAACAATGCCTCTGTTGAGAAGCCATGCTCTAGTGGTAGGGGCATGCTTGATGTTCTTCACAGTAAACCTGTTTCCTAGGACCCATGACAGCTCCCAGGCATTGAGACACCAGAAGCCAGAAGCTCCTTCTTTGATGCTTTTTTATTATTATTATTAATTGAGAACTTATTGTGTGCCAGACACTATGCTAAATTATTTCAGTGCAGTATTTAATTTAATCTTCACAATTACCCTATTCTACATACTACCTCATTGTACACATTTATTATTTCTTATTCGCAATGAGGAAACCAATGCTTTGGGTAACTTACCAGAGATTCCTAAGTATTGAACAGTGAAGTTGAGACGGAACAAAGATCAATCTGACCCCAGAGTCCATGTATAAAACTCCCATGCTTCACCATCTCATAAGACCCTGAGCCTATTCAATGGGTCCAGTTACATGTCTCTGTCCTTCAGGGTAAAAGTTAAGGCAGGAACATGATCAGATAACTGATTGTGATTATCACTGATCACCATTGATTAGGAAAGACTCCTGGACCACACTGCCCACTGTTGAGGTACTAAGCATTAAAGAGCACCAGTGGACATCTCTCTATGAACAGCAGCATTTATTAAAAGGTTACATTCAGCCCATCAGGGGTACTGGCATAACACCCCTGACTGCAGCTTAGGAGCAGGGAGACTCAGGGTCTGGTAATGTGTGAATGCTTAAGAAGAAGAAAATATCCTTTTCTGTCAGCTGATGGGTAGAATTGGGCTCTGAACCTAGAAGCATGAAGCAGTGAGTCTGTGGCTTTGGATCTACCACATAACGGGAGGGATGAAAACCAGGAAAACTTAGAGAAAAAAAAAAAGACTTTACTCTAAAATACATTATGTGAGCACATAGTAGCTTTTAAATAAATAATGAACCAATGAATCAATGAATGGCAGGAGAGTTTTGTATTCCATGCACATCAACAATATGACTTTAATATGTAATGAGTCTCTTGGTAATGACAGAGTACTTTTACATGCATTGTGTTGTTCGTTTCATACAACAATCCTGTGAAAGAGGAAGAGAAGGTATAACTATTCCCATTCTGTAGATTCATTATTTCATCAATTAAACAGCTGCACTGTTCTGGGAACCGAGCAAGGCTCTGGGGGTCTGTGACAAACAGAAAAGGTCTGGCCTCTGCCCTCATGGAGCAGGAGTCTAATGGGAAGGCAAATGTCCAGCGAGTCATTGCAAGTCTCAGAAAGTCACAACTGGGACAACAAGGCCTACAAATTAAAAAACAGAATCCCAAAGGGGTTAAGGGCTTACATGTTAGTCAAAAGTCATGTCTTGGATCAAGCATCATGGCTCAAGCTTATAATCCCAGCACTTTGGGAGGCCAAAGCGGAAGGATCCCTTGAGCCCAGGAGATCAAGACCAGCCTGGGCAACATGGCGCACCCCCATACTTAGTAACCTCTGGTAAGTTACCCAAAACATTGGTTTCCTCATAGTGAAAAAGAAATAACAAATGTGTACCGTAGGGTAATATGCAGAGATGTTGGCAGTTGGGTCCAGGAGTCTTTCCTAATTACAAAAGTTAGCCGAGCACGGTGGTGTGCATGTATAGTCCCAGCTACTTGGGAGGCTGAGGTGGGAGGATTGCTTGAGCCCAGGAGGTTGAGGCTGCAGAAAGCCATGTTTGTGCCAGTGCACTCTAACCTGGGGCCTGGGTGACAGAAAAAGACCCTGTCTTCAAGAAAAAAAAAAAAAAAGTCATGTCTTTTAGGAGGGCAATTGGAAAGCTGAATCTGTTTATCCTAAAAAAAGGGGAGTTCACATCAAGTCATGATCACAGCATTCAAACATTTGAAGGGATGTCATGTGGAGGAAGGAGAAGACCTTAGACCGAAGAGCTGGTGCCCTGGAAAACAGATGTGTCTAATGACATTTAAATAAAAATGCTCAGGTGGCAGGTGAGAGAAGTGGATCCCTACCAGGCCATCCACACACACTTCGGGAGATTCAAGAACACTGTGGCTCAGCATATGAACTCTGGGTCAGACAAACATGGTTCAAAGCAAGCCCCCTGCCACCACCCCCACCGCTTTTGAGCTGTGTTTCCTTGAACAGTAATCATCATCCTTAACCTTTGTGATATAATCTTTCTAAGCACTACCTCCCTCATCTGCAAATGGGAGATAATGACAGTACATGTCTCAGGTACTGGTCATAGGATTCAATAAGGTAAGGCATGTAATCTGTTTCACTCATTGTTTGACACATGAAGCCCGAGATAAATAATCATTAAATGAATATTCCTTTAATGAATGAAGCTAATAAAGAAAGTACCCAATACACATTATTGGCAACGATGTCAGTAGCACAACTAAAACAACAACCTCACCTTTCGGATCTGAGGATGAGATGAAACATGTGTGAATGTACTATTGACCCCACCAAAGTTTGCAAATACGTGGTGTTTCCCTTTTCCGTCAGAGAGATAACAAGATCAACTTGTGCTGGGTAAAATTTGGACCAAATGTCCTAAAATCATTTCCAATTCTTAAATTCCATGAGAATCACAAGTGTCTAATAGTCCAATTGTAGAAGTCAGGAAGTTTCTATTCCCTCAGGACAGCAAGAAAGACCATGGCACTGCAGTCATAAAGCTGTTTCTTTCTAGAAAGGAAATGAAAAGTCCTTCTCCCAATCCCTATCCCAACTTGTTATTTACAACAACATAAAAGTGCTTTGTTTTTGTACCTTTCTCTAGAAGAACATGGCCAATTATCTCTAAAATTCTCAGTGTACATATGAGATTTCTTTTGCTTGTTTATTTTTTCCCAAGCCCTCCCACAGAAATGCCCGCAAGGACTACAAGAATCTTCAGGATGTGAATTATACTTCTTCACAATATTTGGTCTTCTTCCAGTTGTACTTGGGATCTTTGACCTGAATGTGAAAAACAGAAAGCCCTTGTTTCCATTGAGATGCAGAAAAGGGTTTTCAGATTCTGCCATCTTCTGGCCAAATTTGGAAGCCAAGGTGACAGATTTCCTTTATGACTTCCCAGCACTGACTCTGCCCCACCAGGGAAGCAGGGCAGGAAACGTGTGCGTCCGGGGCCTCTCCAGAGCTGTCATCTTGAACTGCATTCAAATTAAACCACGGAAAAGCTTCAAAAGCTCATTGCTTATGTATTTAGAAGCACATGTTTCTACTAAAGAGCAGTTACTCATGGTGCTCTGATGTAGGTTCAACCTCTGGAACGGGAAATCAAATTGGGACCTTTCTCAAATGCTCTTAGCTGCCAACCTTAGCAGATGTGTAAATCAGTTGTTTTTCGGTTGCCTGAAATACACACAACTACTTTTGTAACTCTGATAAAGGCATATTAAGAAAGAGAGAGAGAAACCCAAGATCCAGGATCTGAAATCCCTGTCTACTTATTATGACTGAAGATGAATACAGGATTCATGCAAAAGAGCCACTCTAGAGAAACCTCCTCATCTATAAAACTCTTCTGAGTTTTGAGCCCAGACCCCTATGTGAACTTTTTCTACAAATGAGCCACCAGGATGCTTCTTGTGCCTCTGCTTTAGGCACAAAAAACAGAAGATGGAATGATCTCCTTGACGTGGTAGCCCCAGAACCCACATCTTAACCTAAGCCAATATCTGTGGGAAAGAAGAGGCGAGGAAAGATTAGCCCAGGTTAAAGAGTCTCATAATTAACAAAATTTCAAAAGAACCTACATTAAATCATCCATTCCAGGCCTTCCCAGAGTGAAATAGAGGAGAAAGAATGCAGGTTTACCCAGGAGGGAAACAGCCCCATACCTACCTAGCAGTGAAGCTTCATGTAACATCAAAACCTTAGGAGGCAGAGAATCCCAGACTCTAAGTCCCACAGTGTCAGAGCAATGGCTCCCACCCCTAAATGTGTCTCGTCAGCAGCTTCACTTCAGCTCTGGGGTCCTGGCAGGCCCTGAAACCTCCTTCTCTCAACAGTGCCTTTCTTAACAAGAGCAGAGGCAACAGGGGTACTTGAACATACTTTATTCTTCCTGGAGCTGGCATATTTCACCAGTACAAATTTCACCCTCACTTCTTTAATTTGAAAGAGCTGGGGTTTATAACACACACTTTCAACTAATACCCAAAAGTGTTGCCTTCCAGGTAGCTGGAACATCACTATGTTCGTGGTCTATTCTAGACAGAGAGCTGACATAGAACACACACTTCCAAATACGCCTAAGATTTTTTTGAAAAAAATATTTTCAAAAACTGTTAACTATTTCAAAAAACCAGGGAAATGTCACTGTGAATTAGCTGTTCTCTATGTAGCACATCAATATAAATGCCTTTCTTCTTTTTTTTTTGAGACAGAGTCTCACTCTGTCATCAGGCTGGAATGCACTGGCATGATCTCAGCTCACTGCAGTCTTTCGCTCCCGGGTTCAAGCGATTCTCCTGCTTCAGCCTCCCAAGTAGCTGAGACTACAGGCCAGCGCCACCACACCCAGCTAATTTTTATATTTTTAGTTGGCCAGGGTGGTCTTGATCTCCTGACCTCCTGATCTGCCCATGGGAGGCAAAACCTTTGCCTCCCAAAGTGCTGGGTTTACAGGCGTGAGCCACTGCACCCAGCCAATATAGATGCTTTTTAAAGGAACATGATCCAAAGACACATAGGCTTAAATATGTACCTAATTTGTTATGGGGTGGATCCTTGGACTGTACCTATTACTTAATACATTTTTTTATTAAAACCTTAATTTGTAGGTTTTCTGGGGACTAGATGTCTGCCAGGAGAAGTTGGTTTTAGCACTCGGGTTGAAGTAATAGAGGACTTCCCAAAGTCATGGTCTTTGGGACACTGGTCTCTCAAGATGTTTGGCAAAAAGGGCATCAATAATCAAACTTTGGAGAAATGCTTCGTGTTATATATGTCCTCTAGGAGATTCATAATACACATGAGCTTATAAAGAATCTGAGAAAATTGGAGTAAAGGAGTAACAGATTAAATTTTCTTAACTTCAAAATATTCAAACTTCATTGGCCAAGGAATACTTATGTAGAGAAATATCTAATGAGATCCAAGGAGCTGAACACATCACAGGAAATTCTGCTCATACAACAAGCAGATGCATGAGGTTTTCGTTGTTGTTGATGATGATTTCCCAGAACCAGGAGAAATAGGCTTCCACACTGACACAAGGCACGGTTGCTCTATAATACCAAAAACAACTCTCTGTGGTAGGAGAACAAAGAGGAGACTAAACCAATAGGTCCTTGGACTGCTGAGGGCCTATATAGACCATTCTCATAAGCCTTTGCCCATAAAAACTGAGTTCCAGGAAACAACAGCACAGTTTGCAGTTATGGCAACAGCAACGAAAAATGTCTTCATAAATCATTTAGGAAGTGAATCAACCAAGCTGTATTTGAAGAGCTGGATTCTAACACACATCTTGTCTTCACTAAATCTCATAGGATTATTCTTCCAGAAAGGGTTGGATTTCTGTTTCTTCTCTATAAAATCAGAAAACATGGATTGCAGTGACTTAGAAAAACTCCTCCAACCTTAACAATTTGTAACCCTCATGAATTGTAAAAAAGCAATCAATCATGTTTTCATTTTTGCTGCCTTTCCTAGAATTTTAAATTTGCAAGGAACCTCTTTGTACATTCTCTATGCTAGACATAACTACTTTTTATTTCTGGGTTACTGTCATAGGACATTGTGTTTTCTGGTTTTAGGGGAAGAGGAAAATTGAGTACCATAATAATCTTCTAGGAATTCACAAAAGGTTTTCTCTGGCTGAAACTTCTTAAGGGTTCAGCAAATCTCCCTGGAGAAACCCAATTTGTTTTGCCTCTCAAGAGTAAAGTTAATCATAAACTGGCCACATTTTCCTTTTTATTTGACCTTTTCTCCCACAGAGAATTCCTCTGCAAGGATTGGCTTCTCCTTTATTTTGCTACTTCAAGCAAAAAAAGATTAAGCACCATGTCCTGAAAACCTACTCTAACTCGTCTTCTTTCTTAAATACTTATAAATGTGCTAAGAGCCATCATTAACTCCTGAAAAGCTTTTTTGTTTTGTTTTCTTACTTTAAGTTCTGGGACACATGTGCAGAACGTGCAGGTTTGTTGCACAGGTATACATGTGCCATGGTGGTTTGTTGCACTTATCAACCCATCATCTAGGTTTTAAGCCCCACATGCATTAGGTACTTGTCCTAATGCTCCTCCTTCCCTTGCCCCCCCACCCCCCGACAGGTGCCTGTGTGTGATATTCCCCTCCCTGTGTCCATGTGTTCTCACTTGTTCAACTCCCACTTATGAGTGAGAACATGCAGTGTTTGGTTTTCTGTTCCTGTATTAGATTGCTGAGGGTGGTGGCTTCCGGCTTCATCCATGTCCTTGCAAAGAGGACATGAATTCATTCTTTTTTTATTTTTTTTATTTTAGGTGAAGTTTCACTTTGTCACCCAGGCTGGAGTGCAGTGGCACAATCTCTCCTCACTGAAACCTCTGCCTCCCAGGTTCAAGCGATTCTCCTGTCTCAGCCTCCTGAGTAATTGGGATTACAGGTGCGCACCACCACACCCAGCTAATTTTTGTATTTTTAATAGAGACAGGTTTCACTATATTGGCCAGGCTGGTCTCAAACTCTTGACCTCGTGATCCGCCCACCTCTGCCTCTCAAAGTGCTGGGGTTACAGGCATGAGCCACCGTGCCAGCCAAACTCATTCTTTTTTATGGCTGCATAGTATTCCATGGTGCATGCGTGCCACATTGTCTTTATCTAGTCTGATGGGCATTTGGGCTGGTTCTAAGTCTTTGCTATTATAAATAGTGCTGCAATAAACACATGTGTGTATGTGTTTTTATAGAAGAATGACTGCCAAATGCTGCTGGAAGCTGACATCCCATCTCCTTCTACCATTTCTGGCCCAACTGAAGTGCCATCTATGGGGGATAGTTCTGACTGGGAAGTGTTTATTTCAAGAGATGTCAGAGAGAAGCTGTCCTTTTGGCTTCATGGGCAACCTTTACTTCCATGCAAGGATGCTGAAACAAATTTTTTCAATCCTTTTTCACTCTGCCATGGAAAAATCTACACTCAACCAAGGAGGTTGTTTATGGCCCCTTCTGCCCATGCTGAATGAATTGTCAGATGCTTTCTCCTCACAATTGCTACAACCACAGAGCATGACAAATAAGAAATTTGAAAAGTAAAAAGGCCAAGATGAAAAATTCGGAGACCTTATCTTGGGCTCCCTATGAAAATAAGAGTCATTGCTTACTGTACCTTCGTAAGTCTTGTACTTTTGCACATTTCTAAGACACTTTTGGACTTTTACAAAGAAGTCTTTGCCCCACCTGCCTCTAGGAACTTGTATAATCACAAGTTTTCTAAAGGTAGACACACTCATTGAATCTGTGATGGCCAAATCCTTCTCTTCATCTAGCCATGGTTATGGAGAAGAGAGAAGTCTCAGAGGAGTTTAGTCTGAAGCTTGGAAGCACCATTTGCTCCTCTCTTTGGGATCCTGGAAAAAAAAAAAAAAAAAACACCGAAGGATCAGAGAGCTGAGGTGATGCCCTGAGCAGGATTCCCTCAGGTAAATTTCCCGCCTCATCCCCTAGAAGTTTGACTCTCCAGAAGTTGAAGAAGGCTCTGCTATCTATGTCGTTGGGCTCTAAGCACTGGGATTACCAAAGTTTATTTTCAATAAGGCTTAAAATCTAACCTCTTATTGGCATTGTGAACAGGGGAGGCCTCTTACAGAGGGTAGGAACGGAGAGGAACGACACATATTCAGACTGTGCTGGAGACTGTGATAGTCACTCAGCTCATGAGCAAATTCCCAACTCTCACCGTTAACATCCCCCCTCTCCTTCTTACAAGTTTCTGTCTTGCTTTCACCCTGTCTCAATCCTTCTTAAACTGAAATCCTCATCTAGCCCCAGGACTCTAAAGGAACAGATTCTAGCAATAATTGGAGATATCATCAATGATTTCTGCTTTCCAGTGGGCATTTACAGTCAATACTGAGCCCAGAAGGCTGTCTTAATTTCTGCCCTTTTGGGATTGTAGCTGCTTGGACTTACTGATGCATTTAGGATAGTGAAAACATTTTATGCAAGGGGAAACATTGCCCTCTACAGGGCATATGAATCTCAGAGTTTTAAAGTCGATCACTCGTAAGCACAGCACATGTATTTTTCAGGGATTCTTCATTCTTCTTCTACTTTAAGGCTAATCCAGCTGGTGGCAATCTTTTTGACTGGAACGACATCTGCAGACATTTATTCCTCAAGTATAAAGAGAAAGCGAATGACAAGAAAAATGTAAAGTTCCTTCCTTTTTGCAAAAACGTGTTGATGCAATACTTCCCCAAATCAGATGAACATGAGGACATTTTGAACTTGAAGTTGCTGAGGGTCCTTCAGTGTTACTGGGAAAGCTAAGTTCTGTCAGGCCATACCATAACACCACACAGCTAACAGGAAACAGGAAAGGGAGTGTCATGGGTTCTCTAGGTTTTCCTTCCAAGTCCTGTACAGAAAATAAGAAGCTATATCTCCTGTGATGTGTAGCCCCGCACATCAGCTACAATATAACTCTTTAAAAATGCAAGGTTAGGTCTGGAGCAGTGGCTCACGCCTGTAATTCCAGCACTTTGGGAGGCCGAGGTGGGTGGATCATTTGAGGTCAGGAGTTCAAGACCAGCCTGGCCAACATGGTGAAACCCCATCTCTACTAAAATACAAAACTTAGCTGGGCATGGTGTAGGGTGCCTGTAATCCCAGCTACTTGGGAGGGTGAGTCAGGAGAATCACTTGAACCCAGGAGGCAGAGGTTCCAGTGAGCCAAGATCTCTCCACTGGAATCCAGCTCGGGTGACAGAGTGAGACTCCCTTTAAAAAATAATAATAAATAAAATAAAATAAACAATAAAATAAATTTTTAAAAAACAGAGTTGAGTATGACTTCAAGGATTTGGGACCAAAAATCATAAAGAATGACACTTCCTTTAACTGAAACGGAGATGGCTATGGTCAGAGCAATTTCAGGGAGCCAAATCAGAAGTTTAGGTTTTTACACATTTTGTTTGAGATACAACATAAGTTGAGACATTGATAAGGTGGTTTGCTATATTATTCTGGTGCTTAGGGGAAGTCTGACTTACAAATAAAAATTGGGGCATATTTTAGCATATAGATGGTATTTAAAACCATGAGGAGAGGCCACATAAGGAAAGGAAGATTCTAGAACAGAGGTCTTGGCCACACTGGCCAAGGGTTCTCACTAGCCCATTAATGAAGAGGATCTGAATTTTCACAGGAGAACTTAAGTATGCCATGTGTCTTCCGTAGTCCATTTGGTGTTGCTATAAAGACATACCAGAGACTGGATAACTTATAAAGAAAAAAGACTTATTTGGCTTACAAATTCTGATGCCTGGAAAAGTTCAAGATTGGGCATCTGCATTTGGTGAGAGCCACAGGCTTCTTCCACTCATGGCAGAAAGTGAAGGGGAGCTGGTATGCGCAGAGGTCCCATGGTGAGAGAGGAAGGGACAGAGAAAAAGGGAGGGGCCATACATTTTCACAACCAGGTGTCATGGGAACTATTAGGCTGGTGCAAAATTGGTTGCGATTTTTGCTATTAAAAGTAATGGCATAAACTGCAATTACTTTTGTGCCAAGCTAATAATCAAGAGTGTGAACTCACTTACCCCTAAGGTAGGGAATTATTGTCATCATGAAGGATCCACCCTCATGACTCAAGCACTTTTCGCTAGGCCCCGCCTCCCCACACAGCCACATTAGGAATTACATTTCAACATTAAACTCAGGGAAGAAGGGTAACCATCCGAGCTATGGCAACCTGTCAGAGTCAATTGTATTATTTGCGCTTGTAACTATAAGTGGAATGTATACAGATGGCTTAATCACCTGAGTTTGGGATGTTTCCTTGGCCATGTGCAGCTTACTTCCTTAAGTCTCAGTTTTCCTATCTATACAACGGAGTTAATTATAACTCATAAAGTTGTTGCAAGGATTAAATGAGAAGATGTAAAAACAGTGTTTAGCAAGTTCCTGGAAAAAAAAATACATGCTCAACAAATGTTAACTCAACAAAATAGATTTTAGTATTATTTGAGTCAAGATTCTGCTGTTCTGAGTGGGGGACACCAAGAATGCAGTTCCCTTTGTAGCTTCTGTCTTAGCAAGGTTTATTCTGTTGGAAATTTCTAGAAGCCATAACAAAAATAGTTGGAACAGATAGAGGACAAACACAAACTAAACAAAACCCTGCCCAAAGTAATGTATGTATTCGTGCTAAACACATTCAGGTACTAAAAGATCTATGGAAATTTTGAACGAGAAATGATGAGGATGATGATGAGGATGGAAATGATGGAGATTTTGATAACAATTAAATTTACAGAGCATTTACAATGTGTCAGGCACTATTTGAAGTATTATATATTCACTAATTTAAGCCTTACACAATTCTGTGAGGTAGGTACCCTCATGTTACAGTAGAAGACAAGGAGATACAGAGCGGTTATGTGACTTGTCCAAGGTTCCCTAGCTAGTAAGTGGCAGAGGTGGGGTTGAAGGAAGGCAATGTGACTCCAATGTCCTGGGAAGAGCAAGGATGAATCTTGGATTATAGATGTGAGCCACCATGCCCGGCCTCAACTCTGCTTTTTCTCTCATCTTCCATAGTAAGTGTTTCAGAGATATGGGTGTCTCTACTTCCAAGATTTTTTTTAGAATATGAGCACTTCCCACCACTTTTGCAGTCACCACCTTTGTCTGAAACACCATCACCTCTTACCTGGTTGTAATTCCTGTCTCTCTGACTCCATCCTGACCACACACACACACACACACACACCGCCCACCCAGATGTAGTCTCATCACAGATGTCAGAGCAATTCTGTTAAATCGAAAGGCAGACCATGCCACTCCTCTGCTCAACACCAATCAATGGCTTCCCATCTCACTAAAGTTCAATTATAATGGTCTATAAGCCCTCTACAATCAGACCCTATTATTTTCCTGACCTTAAGTCCTAGAAATTTCCTCCCACCCCTCCTCACTCAGCTCAAACATCACATCCTTCTTGCTGTTCCTTGAATTCCTCAGTCACAATCCCTGCCTCAGGGCCTTTGCACATGTTATGCTCTGCACCTGGAAAGCTTTTCCACTACATGTCTCATAGCTTGCATTGTCACTTCCTCTGGTCTTTGTCCAAATGTTATCTTCTTAGGGGCCTACCCTGTCCATCCTACTGAAACTGTAACCTCATTTTCTCCCCCCACCTAGGAATATTTTCCCCCTAGATCCATCACTTCCAAATATAATAATTGCCTCATTTTTAATGCCTGTGGTTAGACTTCTGCTAGTAAGTTCCATGAGAATTTAGACTTTTGTCTTTTTCATACACTGATAAATCCCCAGCACAAAGAACAACATCTACAATGTAGCAGGTACTCAATAAACACTGAATGAATCAATTAGTAAGGCTGAGATTCCATCCCTGGCTGTCTCAGCTCTTGAAAACTTGATTACTGTGGTGCCCTCTAGGAAGAGACAGCGGTCTTTTTAACTAGATCAGAGGCCCTCTGATGCAAGCCTAGATTAGAAACAAATACCCTGTAGCTGACATTCCTGGGTAATACCAATGCATATCCACTGGCTGCCCTTGCTTGGACACACATATTGATAGTTTATTGCCCAGTGTTATCTAGTCTATATTAGGACAGTCTGGTATAGAATGTGCACAGGCAAACATTTGTGTGGCTTCACGGTAGTGTGAGCAGAGCTAGAGGATGAGTTTGGGGGGTAATGTGGAGAAAAGCCCCGAGGCAAGACAGGGACAAGTCGCCAGGAACAGAAGCCACCACCTGGCAAGAAGCCCCAGGAGAGAACACCTCACATGTGAATCCAGGTAGACCTGGAGACTGGCCCTCAGCTGTGGAATACAAGCTCAGGAACCCCGTCTGTTTATGTATCTAGAGAAAATTTGAGCCTCACGAGTGGGCATTAACTGGGCACTCCAAAGTGATGATGAAAATCAAAATGGTAATTTAGAACTTAAACTTTCCAGTGAGTACTGCAACTTCCAAGGACACTACCTACTCATTTCACTGGCCAAAGTATTTTCTCCTGTAAGTGAGCTACTCAAGGAGCCAAAGCATAATCCAATGCCAACATATTAACTTGCCACAAAAAAATGAAATTATAGGCTGGGTGGAGTGGTTCATGCCTATAGTCTCAGCATTTTGAGGGACTATGGCAGGTGGATCACTTAAGTTGAGACAGCAGGATCGCTTGCATCCAGGAATTCAAGACCAGCCTGGGCAACATAGCAAGACTCTGTCTCTACAAAAAATTAAAAATTAAAAACTTAGCCAGGCATGGTGGTGCAAACCTGTATTCTCAGCTCCTCTGGAGACTGAGGCAGGAGGATTGCTTGAGCTTGGGAGGTTGAGGCCGCAGTGGGCTATGACCATATCACTGCACTCCAGCCTGGGGCAACAGAATGAGACATTGTCTCAAGAAAAAAAAAATTTACATTCTAGTTTTCACAAGACTTTCATTTCTATTACATCTGTGCATATGTATGCGTTCCTGAATAAATAAAATAAATTTGTTACTATAAGCATTTCAAAAAGTTTGCAAGCCAGCCCTGCCTTAAGGAGAACAAGTTTAAATTAATCTTAATAATCTTAAAAACCTAAGAGAAAAGAGAATTTCAGTTTGCTACACGTGCAAACACAGACCTATCAATTGACATTAATCTTAATAATTTTAAAAACCTAAGAGAAAAGATAATTTTAGAAGGTGAAAACATTCTAATACTTAACAACTATATAGCAACTCTACAAACCTAACTTTTTGAATTAACCATATGCATTTGATTAGAGTTTTTCAAACAGATGAGACATGGTACATAAGATAATTTTTAAAATTTTGTGTTTATATTAGAGAAATATACCTAACACATTCAATAGTGATGGAAATGGACAGTGAACAGCTGGAGTCTGGGAAATATTGAAATATCTGGTTGGATGAGTTATAGAAACTAGATTTACACACCAATTAGTATGTCCCCTCTGCTGACTAAAGAGATGACGTAGCTTTTACCTCTTTCCTTAGCAGACTGTCTGGGATTTTCCCTCCTTTGCCCTCTGGCAAAGAAACCCAGAGAAATCCAATTTCTCCTTTTTCCTTTCCAACAAGAGCAAACACCAAGAGAGATGGCCATTTCTAATCCTCCTCTTCTGTGCTTTCTGTGTGTCTGTAAAGAAGAGATTCTCAGTGTTTGAAGATCACAGATGCCTCCTTCAAAAGTCACATGAAGGACTGGGCCTGTGGGTCTGGTGGCTCATGCCTGTAATCCCAGTTCTTTAGGAGACCATGATGGGAGGATCCCTTGAACCCAGGAGTTTCCCAGGAATTTGAGGTTACAATGACCTTTAATCACACCATTGCACTCCAGCCTGGGGAACAACAGAGGAAGATCGTGTCTCAAAAAAAAAAAGTTACACGAGTTGAAAACCCAGAAAATTCATCAAAATATCAAAATAGTGCAGTCTTGTGGAGTCTTTTCTTTAGAAAAAGAAACAGATTCAAATGAGAGAGTTATCCAGAGTAACCATTCCTGCTTTTAACTTCTAAAGTACTGGAACAGAAGTACTGGACAGAAAAATATCAATTGTCAAAGGGCAAAGGGTGTCACTCCTGGGGAGAAACTCTGACCAGCCTTTCAAACTTTGCCTTACCCTGCATGGCAAAGAGTTCTGATTAGAGAACTGCAAACACTTGTTGGCAAATATCAATGATAACAACCCGGGAAAACACCCTATCCACAGTGAAGCGTATTCTACATATCTTTATAATGACGGTACTGGGGGAAGTCACACAATGCACATGGTAGGCTGGTAGCAACGTATCAGAATCTAACCCAACATTACAAGGAATATAACTAGAAATGGCAATGTGCCTGACACAACCTGAAGTGTTGTTGAATCCATATTAAAGAATCAAATGAAAAATAATATATCTGTTAGTGTTCAAAAATATATTTTTTGCCTATGCTAATGATGCTATCAGTGATGGTTAGTTTTCTGTGTCAACTTGGGCTAATACCAGTTCTTTAACCAAACACTGGTCTAGATGTTGTGGTGAAGGTATTTTGCAGTTATAATTAACATCTAAAATCAGTTGACTTAAAGTAAAGGAGACTATGCTAGGCTAGATAAAGTTTGTCAGCCTCATTCAATCAATTGAAGGCGTAAAGAGAAAAAACTAAGGCTTCCCAGCGAAGAAATTTTGCCTCAAGATGGCACCATCAACTCCTGCTTGAGTTTGCAGCCTGCAGCTTGTCCTACGAATTTCCAACCTTCCAGCCCCCATATTTGTACTAGCCAATTATTTAAAATAAATCTATCTTCTGCAGGCATATACTATTGATTCTGTTTCTTTGGGGAACTCTGACTGATTCATTACCTTTCGATAAAAAAATAATAATAATAATTCAGGGTGTCAAGACACAACCCAGGCCTGACCATGCTGCCTTCTTTTTTTTTTTTTTTTTT
>NW_016107544.1:2537697-2571836 GCF_001604975.1 Cebus imitator | reverse complement strand
CTCGCTCTGTGCCCAGGCTGGAGTGCAGTGGCACAAATCTCAGCTCACTGCAACCTCCGCCTCCCAGGTTCAAGCGATTCTCCTGCCTCAGCCTCCCAAGTAGCTGGGACTACAGTCGCATGCCACCACGCCCAGCTAATTTTTGTATTTTCAGTAGAGATGTGGTTTCACCATGTTGGCCAGGATGGTCTCGATTTCTTGACCTCGTGATCCGCCCACCTCGCCCTCCCAAAGTGCTGGGATTACAGACGCGAGACACCGCGCCCGGCCCCCATGCTGCTTTTCGTTGCAAAAGGGAACCAGTTCCGTTTGCTCCATCCCCCGGAACTGCTGATCGGCCAAGCAGGGCTCCGCAGTGCTCACACATAACTCAAGGTGGCGTTCATGCTCTAGTGGAAAGATCCAGGCTTCCCACGTGCCGGCCACGCCTGCAGACTTTTTCCCTCAGATTTCAAGACAGCCCAATGACTCAGCAATGGGAAAGAGAAAGCATAAAATTCGGACCGTGTATACTGCAAACATGCCCAGTGTACACAAGTTTGCCATCACCATCAACAGGCAAATGCACATTGGGGATGAATGCTTTCTTGGGAGTCCTATTTCTTTGGTAGGATTTAACTTACTCTAAGCAAATAATCACTTGGACAATCCTACAAAATCCCCCACCGAATAGCAACATGTTGACTTGCCATGTTGTCTTGTATCTGCCTGCCACAAAAGCTAGGCAACCTACTCATTGTTCGAGATTTTCCTACTTTTCAAGTTTTCAGGGTTGCCTTGGAAATGTAAGTCCCTAGAGCCTGAGGGTGCAGCATGCATGCCTACATGTTTGTGCACACAGGGGCATGACTCACCCTGACCCCAGGATGTCAAAAGCCCGCGGTCCTGGGGAGACAGACTCTGCCTGGGCCTGCTCTGCAAACCCCTCGGTTAATCCTGCTGGTGGTCAGGACCATACCCTGCCATTAGGCCGGGTCCTCGACCACAGAGTGCAAAACATTTTAATGGTGCATGCTTGTTTAATCCCCGTAATATTTTGCAAGATGAGTTTGAGATGTTTTTACTCTTTTAATTTCTGCTTTGCATATGGGGAAACAGGACCAGGTACGCTGAAGGTAAGGCAGTGATACAGAATTAGAACCAAGGACTCTTACCTTCAGTTAAAGGTGCTAACCTCCCTAAATCACTCCCACAAAAGTCTTCCCTCTTCTCTGCCACCGCTGACCTTTTCCTTATACACATGGTATTTGTTGGTTTCTTTTTTAGAGTGTACGCATTTACATAAGTACACAGATCAATGTCTGTGTTCCTACATTTTTAAACCATGTGCCAATGGTGTAGTGTGACTGCCATGACCCAAAATTAAAAGCATCCCCTATCTTTTACATTAGACTCTTGACTTTTAGAATATACACACAGTCCCCCTCTTAAACATACACAATTCAGAATAGCAGGTGAAAAGCCCTGAGAAATCCTATCCAAAATAATTTTTAAAAAGTAATTCTATTTAGTCACATCATTTCCTAATTTACTTGAACAGAGATCACCTTTTTGCACAGTACTCTTTAACATCAGTAACGTTCCCTGTAGCACCCTTTTGGAAATGTTGAATAAAACTAGAATTTCTTTATAGCACAAGGTTGGGTGTGTCGACAGTAACCACCCCTCCCCTCCAATAGTTTGTCGTCCTGTGAAAAGGAGTTTCAGAATTCACAGAATTAGTCTGAGTTGGATTTTTGTAATAAAAGCCAAATCCCATAGCAGTTTTCTAATCCTGAAATTAAGGAGCAGGGATCAGATTAAATAGATTACAGCTAGTGCTCGACTTACGACCACGATTGGGACCGGCAGACCAGTCGTAACACGATTTGGTCGTAAGTTGAGTAGGCTATATGTACAGTTGAAATGGTGCACGCGGAGATGGTAGTGCTGCCGGAAGCTGGTCCACACTGTCATACGCCCAGCTGGGCAACGTTTGCACTACCAGACGCAGAGCAGTCGTGGCTGGCGATTGTGGTTGTAAAGTCGAATGGTCATAAGTTGCATAGGTCGTAAGTCGATCAATATCTGTACATAGTACTCTCTTCTACTTTGGATGGGCCCATTCCTTCCCTTCCTAAGCACACAGCATCTTCCAAGGTCACTTTGAACCCCCCTCCAGCTGTCCCAGTCTTGGCATCATCAGGTGCCTCCCACTCCTAGTCCTTTGGAAATGTCCTTCAGCCATTTTCAGTCCCTTAATTCTTGACAGGTGACTTGAATACTGGGATATTCCTAAAAATCCACTCCATTTTATTTTTTTTTTATTTTAAATTCTAGGGTACATGTGCAGATATGCAGGTTTGTTACATAGGTAAACAGGTGCCATAGTGGTTTGCTGCACCTGTCAACCCATCACCTGGGTATTAAGCCCAGCATGCATTCACTATTTTTCCTAATAGCTCTCCCTCCCCCATCCCACCCCCTGACAGGCCCCAGTGTGTGTTGTTCCACTCCCTGTGTCCATGTGTCCTCATTGTTCAGCTCCCACTTATGGATGAGAACATGCAGTGTTTGGTTTTCTGTTCCTGCTTTAGTTTGCTGAGGATAATGGCTTCCAGCTCCATCCATGTCCCTGCAAAGGATGTGATCTTGCTTCTTTTCTTGACTGCATGGTATGCCATGGCGTATATGTACCACATTTTCTTTATCCAGTCTATCCTTGATGAGCATTTGGGTTGATTCCATGTCTGTACTATTTGAATAGTGCTGCAGTGAACATATGCGTGCATGTATCTTTGTAATAGAATAATTTGTATTCCTTTGGGTATATGCCCAGTAATGGGATTGCTGGGTCAAATGGTATTTCTGGTTCTAGATCTTTGAGGAATCACCACACTGTCTTCCACATGGTTGAACTAATTTACATTCCTACCAACAGCGTAAAAGCATTCCTATTTCTCTGCAACTTTACCAGCACTTGTTGTTTCTTGACTTTTTAATAATTGCCATTCTGAGTGGGATGAGATGGTATCTCATTGTGGTTTTGATTTGCATTTCTCTAATGATCCATGACTTTGAACTTTAGAAAAAAAAAAAAAAAAATCTATCCCCAAATGAAAGCCAAGTCCAACCAATGACTTTTCTCTACGATGATAAAAGCCCTCATTCTCATAGAGGAACACAGCCTTCATCCTTTCTATTTCTCTAAGAGAGTGGGTAGCTTTGTACCCACTAAAGTGTCTCACACTACCCCTGCTGGTCTTTCATACCCATGGAAACTAGGAAAAAGCATGGACTTAGTTTGAAGTGTTTTAGGGGTCAGAGACCTTGTAACAATGGCCATACCTGACCAGGAATTTGTTGTGGTTGAATATAGCTCTATGCTAGTTTTCAAACTCTAGATCGTCTTAGAAAACCATTGACTTAGACGGAATAAAACTACTGGGCAGCGGTGGTCATCCCATGCTGAGTAATTTCCTCAGGCTTCTTTGTGAGCTTTGGGACCATTGATAAGCCCTGTCTTCAGTTTGTGGCCCTTGTAAACTTTTTTATCAGGATAATAATCTTAGTTTTCTTTAAATAATTATAAGAGCTAAGCCTAAAAGGGCAAGGAGACCTGACAGAATCAGCCTGTTTTCTGTTAGAAATGTGATTTCTATTGATCAAATATATTCTCTTTAGGACCAACCAACTTTCCCAAAATCCCAGGAAACAAGGTTACATCTTACTATAAAAGACAAAATATTTATCTTAAAAATAAGTAACTTCCTGCATTAATTATCTGTTTCTGTGTAGCAAATGATCCCAACATGCAGACATTTAAAACAACCAATACATACTCTCTCGCAGTTTCTGGGTGTCAATAATTCAGGAACCACTTAGTTGGATGGTTTTGGCCCAGGGTTTCTCACGAGGCTATGTCAAGCTGTCAGCCAGGGCTACAGTCATCTGGAGGCTTCATTGGGGAGCTGAACGGTCTGCTTCCAAATTCACTCCCACAGCTGTTTTCAGGAGACTTTCGTCCTTGCTACATGGGACTGTCTATAGGTTGGCTTGTGACTTAGCAGATGGCTTCCCACAGAGTGAATAATTCAAGAGAGTATGACCATGACAGAAGTCACAACGACTTTTATAACTTCATGTTGGGAGTGATATGCCATCACTTGTGCCGTGTTCTGTATAGTGCAGAGAAGACAGCACAGGCTATAAATACAAGGCAGAGTCCATCACAGATCATCTTGCAGGTTAGCTTCTACCCTCTCCAAGGTACAACCTCCCAGAAAATTGCATCACTTCTGAATCTGGGGCCTACTGCTGAGCATCCAGCTGATGAAGTTCAAATGTTCAGTAGGCAAAAGCCACAAATATGGTCATGTCGGTGCCACTTTCGGACAGAAGGCAGATGTTTAGCATCCTCCACGAAAAAGGAGAGAATCAAACAGGTCACTTGCATACATAGATGGAGGCAAGAGAATCTCTGACAGACGTCAGTACAGGGTGTAGAGGAATGAGTGGAGACCACTTTATCAGAGACCACTCAGACCACTTCAAAAGAGAGAATTGTATGCATCTCTTTTCTACTCCATCTTCAGTAGAGTTAAAATCAACCATGGAGGAGTATTTCATCATGCAAACCAGCCAGTGCTACAAACCAGCACTTTTTTTGTTGTTGTTTTTAGGAGAGTAGTTTGTTAAACATTTGCGAGGACACCAGTGAGAGAAACCCACTTTCATCTTTTTTTCTTCTTTCTTTCTTTTTCTTTTTTTTTCTCTTTTGTTGGAGTCTCACTCTGTCACACAGACTGGAGTGGAGTGGCACGATTTTGGCTCACTGCAACCTCCACCTCCCAGGTTCAAGCAGTTCTCCTGCCTGAGCCTCCTGAGTAGCTGAGGTTACAGGTACCCGGCATCATGGCCTACTAGATTTTGTATTTTTAGTAGTGATGGGGTTCACCATGTTGAACAGACTGGTCTTGAACTCCTGAGCTCAGGTGATCCACCTGCCTCAAGCCTCCCAAAGTGCTGGGAATACAGGTGTGAGCCACCGCACCTCTCTCCCCCATTTTCATCTGGATCAGGACCCACCAAAGCTCACACAGTCATAGACAAAGGTCTCAGTTTCATCCCAATCAACTGTAGGTCTTGGTAACAAAAGGATAATTGCCTGACTATAACAGCCCACATTGAACAGATTAGTTCCCTCATATTGCATTGGTGGACACCAATGCTGTCTTCTTACATACATAAGTTAAGATTTGCAAGGTGTACCTTCATTTTTCAACAACTATTTTTAAGTTGTAGTTTTATCTTATCATTAAATCACTGAAACTCACACCAGGCACCATGTTAGGTGCTCTTGACCAAGGAAAGTTTATAGCTTATGGTAAATACAAGGAACGAATGACAATGTTTCCAACTTTGATCCCTTGCCAGCACTGCATAGTTACTGAATAAATAAACATTTCAAATTGCACTGGATTCCAATCTTGAGGGAAGTTAGGGTTTTTAGTTTGCAAAAATGTAAGATAGCAACATCTCTTAATTTATTAAGTCTAACCTTCAAAAACAGTCATAACATGGAATAAACCCAGGTGCCCATCCACACTGGATCAGCTAAAGAAAATATGGTACATATGCACCGTGGAATACTATGCAGTCATTAAAAAGAATGAGGTCATGTTCTTTGCAAAAATGTGGATCAGCTAGAGGCCATTCTCCTAAATGAGGTAACATGCTCTCACTTACGTAGACATCAGCCAAAAGAGAAAAACCTATAAATGAAGTGTTTAAAGGGTGAAATCAAGCTCGATCCCAGATACCGTGAAAGGAGCTGGAGAGGAGTGCCACACATTCATGGTATGTCCCCTTACACGTGCCCTTATGTTACTGTTGTTTACTCTCCAAGAAGTCATGTACTTTGCCTGTGGCAAGTCTCTGAACCTCCCTGGGAGGAGCACACAGCTCTGTACACCTGTGAAGTTCCTGCCTCGTCGATCACCCAGCAGCCATTCTCCACGGACATTGCAGAGACATTCTGGGAGTCACCATCTATGAAGCTCAAGGGCCTAAGCTCAGCGATCCCCAGGATACAGCGAGTAGCCTTTGCTTTCATTGCCTCTCACTGTCCATGGAACACGCCTGGTGCTCTCTCGATGCTCCAGGGAGAGTAAGATGTTTTCTCTTGGCTGCTTTACCTTAGTAGAGAAAATCCTGCACCTCCCTCCTTTAGGGGATGGGGCACTAGTAGATCACCTGGAGATTCACAGCTGCTTGTACCAGCAGCAGCAGCCCTCGGACAGCTTTAGGGCCAGGATTCCCAGACTCGTGGCTCATCACACTGCTTCACCCTCATAACACCAGTGCTGTCTGATAAGTTTATTAGAATATGGCACTAGTGTAGAAAAGATGCTGGTTCATTTTCTTAACCATGTTCTACGTTCAAATACCTTTAAAGAGGGATAGAATAGTTTGAAATGAAACCAAACCAACAAGACTTTTAAAAAGAAGTTACAGGGTACAAGATCAAAGAATCACAACTAATCAATAAAAAAAAAAAAAAACCTCCATAATAGTTCATCATTGATAAAGTTCTTGCTACATTCCAGGCAGCATACTAAGTGACTTACATAGAGTTCTTCATCAAATCCTCTCAAAAACACTCTTTAAGAGAAGGCAATATTATCCCTAATTAAGACTGAGAAGGCACAGGGGCTTAGTGGCACTAAGCAAGTTGTACAAGGTCATGTGATAAGATTTCAGTGCCTCCTCATTTCTAAAAACTTATATTTAGAGAGTTTTAAAATCCCCGGAGAGAAAGAGAGAGAACATAATTTCAACATTTCTTGGGTTTCATTTGTAATGGGTCGGGGTAGGGACTGGTTGAATGAGTAAGATCGTCAATGCCTTTAGGTGTTTGCGGGTTGAGCCATGTTCCCTGGCAAACAACTATTCCCAAAGCATGGACTGACGTCATCACCCAATTCTAAAAGTAAATGCATGGTCTGAGTGGTTTAACAGTGGTTCCTAGACTCACTTCAGGCTGGGACAATCTTCTGCTAGAACGGAGGAGGGCTAGGAGTTCTAAACAGAACAGAAAAACTCAGTAACCTTCCCTTCTTAAGCCCGCATGGGCTTGTTTTCCTATTTGAGGCATAGACACAGTTAATTCCTAGCAGTCAGAGCCCTGGGTACTGCTTCCAAATGCGAGAGTCATATTTTTATTATGTTATATTCACAGATGCCCCTCAAGATCTACATTTCTGTTCATCTGCTGAAGATTACTTACTGGGTTTAAGATTATCCTTTAGTTTATATACATTCTAATGCAAATTAAAATGGTGATGAAGAACAAGCGTCACAGGAAAGAATCTGCCTTCTTTAATCTCAGAAAATAGAAATACACCGTTGAAAGAGATTCCACAGTTAACAAACTTTACAATTAAAAAAAAATGTCCTAAATGTCACTTGGAAATGCAGCATGTGAACTCACTGACTGATGAGAAGCAGCTTGTAGAGGCTCAGCCTTGACAGCAAGGAGGCCAGCGTTCTGGTCCTAGCTGTGCCACCAACTAGGAGGGTAGCTTTAGAAAAGCTAATCCACTCAAGAAACAATAGATGCTGTCGAGGAGGGAGAGAAATAGGAGCGGTTCTACACTGTTGGTGGGAATGCAAATTAGTTCAACCATGTGGAAGACAGCGTAGCAATTCCTCAGAGACCTAGAAACAGAAATATCCTTTGACCCAGCAATTCCATTACTGAGTATATACCCAAAGGAATAAAAATCATTCTATTACAAAGATACATGCACGTGTATGTTCATTGCAGCACTAGTCACAATAGCAAAGACATGGAATTAACCCAAATGCCCATCAATGATAGACTGGATAAAGAAAATGTGGTACATATACACCATGGAATACTATGCAGCCATCAAAAGAAACAAGATCATGTCCTTTGCTGGGACGTAGGTGGAGCTGGAAGCCATTACCTCAGCAAAGTAACACAGGAACAGAAAAACAAACACCACATGTTCTCACTCATAAGTGGGAGCTGAATAATGAGATCACATGGACATAGGGAGGAGAACAACATATACTGGGGCCTGTCAGTGGGTGGGATGGGGGGAGTTAGAGCATTAGGAAACATAGCTGAGGCATGCTAGGCTAAATACCTAGGGGATGGGTTGATAGGTGCAGCACATTTACCTATGCAACAAACCTGCACATCCTGCAATGTACCCCAGAACTTAAAATTTTTTTTAATTTTTTGTAAAAGAAAAGCTAATCCATGTCCTAACCTTCTTGTAGAGAGGAGCAGAGTCACATGAAACATGTTTGATAAATGTTGCATTTTGCTTTCATTATTATACTGTTAATCATAGTTTGAAATATCATAACTTTTCACGATATCAAGTGTATTGGTAGCTCTCTCCCAGCTGATGACTTCACTTTGCATTTCTCTAAATAGAAGCACTCGGCCAAGAACTATCTCATCTTTCCAGCTGTCTCCCACCTAGTATCCTTAATTCTGCCCTTGTTGCCTTGAGCTCTTTCTCTGACCAATAACTAGAATCAGACTTTCAAGTCCTAAATCAGGTCATATTGCTCTTCTACCAGAATCCACCAGTGGCTCCCCTTCATTCTTGGTGTAAAATCTAAACTCTTTCTCTTGACCTACGAGGGTCACAAAGATCTGATCCCAGCTCTGACCCCTTCTCCTTTTCTCTTTCTTTTGCTCTCTGCCCTCCAATCCTGCTGACCTTGGACACACAAAATTTGGGTCTTATAGTCTTCTAAATTTAGATTCTAAATCTTCGCATGGGTGGCTACTTCTTATCAGTTACCATCAATCTGAAACTGACCTCCCATTTCTACTGCCTGCTACCCTGGTTTACTCTGAAAGTGTATTATTTCTTCATTTGTTTACTTTTTATTGTAGCTTTCACAACTCCCAAGTGTCTACAATAGTGACATGTTGTAGGTATTCAATAAATGGTTATTGAAACAAATGGAGAGATGGATGGATTCAGTACCAAAGCCTAGGGGCGTGTGTGTGTGTGTGTGTGTGTGTGTATTCATGTATTTACTATTTACTATTCTGGAAGATTGACACTCTGCTCTACAACACTAGAGCAGCTAATTGATCACTGATGCCATGTTTCTCAACAGTGACCTCCAACGAATTACTGACCGACCACCTGCAGGGGAAATTATCATTGCTTCCCTTGTGGGATTCAGTATCAGAAACAATGGGAATTAAGGAGTATCTGTGATAGAAACAAATAAAGCCAGAAATCAAAAGACCTATGTCTAAATAAAATAACTGAGGACCCAAGCTAGTGGAATACAGAAATGAGCAAAGGAGCCCTGAACCTAGATGAGAAAAATCACAGTCTCTGTTGAAGAAATTTCTTCATTTTCCACCATGTTCCAAATTATGAATGCCTTGTCTCTTCTCTTCTGCCCACTCTAGCCCTGCTCCTCCTTACCTATGTCCTAGCTTAGTCAATGTTCTCATCATTCACCCACCCACCCATGCCTATAACCTTGGTGTCAGCCTACGATTTCTTCCTCAGCTTCGTGAATGCTTCTTATATTCAATTGATCAGCAAGTCAGGTCAGTGTGATCTCACCTTCTCCTTGCCAACCTCCACGTTACTTTGCAAAGAATCTTTCTAAGTAGTAAATCTGATTATATATAACCTTCATACTTGAGATCTCTTGAAAGGATAAAGTCCAAATTCTGTAATATGGTTTATTTTAAAAATATGGTTTATTTTTAAAATGGTTTATTTTACTCTTGAAAGGATAAAGTCCAAATTCTGTAATATGGTTTATTTTAAAAATGTAAGGGGTCTTCTGCCCATCTTTCTGGCTTCAATATCTGCTTCACTCTCTTACTTCTACCACCGTGAGCCACAAATAAGTCACTGTCCTTAATATCTATCTCTCATACATTCTCTTTGTAACATTCTGTTTTTGTTTTGGGAGAGGGTTGGTTTTGTTTCTGTTGTTTTGGAGATGGGGTCTCACTGTGTTGCCCAGACTAGTCTCAAACTCCTGACCTCAAGTGATCCTCCCACCTCAGCCTCCCAAGTTGCAGGGATTACAGGCATGAGGGGCCACATCCACTCTCAAACATCCTTGTTGCCTTGCCTTCCCTAATTACTTGAAGCTCCCTAAAAACAACTTGGTCTTTCTAATCATTCATTTGCATATCTTGTTTCCTCTACTCATTATACAGGACTAAGTTTAAGCATCTTTATGTTCAGAAAAAAAAACTGCTATTTTCCCTGATGTGTATAAGAAGACACTTTTTGTTTGCATTTTAAAAATAAACTCTTTTTACTTGCTATTGTGATTATTTGTTTGCATGTCTATTTTTCTAGCTACATTGAGTGTTTCTTGAGGGCAAGGATTATATTTTATGTTCGTTTCTCCCAGAACCTAGTTCATAGTCAGTACCAATAAATGTTTATTGAATGATAGAGACAAAAGTAAGATAAAAATATATTACTGATTTATGTCTTTCTTTGGCTGCTGCAGACAAGCAATTGCCATCCTTCTTGCATAGATAACATTAGCATAAGGCTCTTTTCCTTTTCTATACATATATCTTGGCCACCAAATTAAACGGGTTGTCATTGGAAGGAATCGCAGCCAACACACTACTATATATTTAACATTCAGGATGTTGTGGTACATAAGTGTCTTAGAAGTGAGTTAGCATCTTCATATAAAAGAATTTAAGTGTAAGAGCCACAAGCACAGGGGATTTAGATGGGTTTCCTGTTCTGCATAAGAATTACTGACATGGGATTCTTTAACGTTAGCACAATCCAGAAACGCACAGAAATGTTGACTTTTATTCTTTCTTTTATGATGAAGGTTTAGGGCATCCTCTCCTACAAGTGTCTGCAGATTATGATGCTGAAGGATCAAGAGGGTCATTATTCTCCCTTCTCCATTCTCCCTTCTGCTTACCCTGCAGCCTGACCCCCATTGCTGGTCTCCTGTGCTGACTCAGCCAATCTGCTCAAGTTGATCCAAGAGTCAACCTGCACCAAGGCCCCACTGTGTGAATCTTGTACAACCATAGTTACCACCAAGTTAGACACTATTGAAACGGGAGAAGTTTCCTTATCCCCCTTGCACGGCATGAAACAGGGGTGTGGCTCACTTCTTCACTGCCCCAGTGCCCTGATGCCTGTCCAAACCCCTAAGGAAGAGCAGGAAGATGGGTAGGTCATGGGGAGAGTTTTTAGGCTCCAACCGCAGAGCAGCATCTAGGGTTGAGTGTTTACAGCTCCCAAAGTCCCAGTGGGCATGTGCTACAGTGTGCACTTTCAGCTTTGCAATCTGCAGGGTGCTTGTGTTAATCAGGTCCTGTCTTATTGTAAGGACAGAGGGCTTTCTGTATCCTGGGTTCTTGCCCTAGTATACAGGAAAAGTCACACATGGGCTTGGAGAATGAGTGCAAGGTTTTATTGAGTGGTAGAAGTAGCTCTAAGTAAGATGGATGGGGAGGTAAAAGAGGGAATGGAGTGGGAAGTTGGTCTTCTGGTGTCAGTCCACCCAGCAGCCAGACTCTCTTCTGACCGCCCCTGGCCAAATTCTCCTTGGCATCCACGTTATTTCACCTCAATGGCTTGCTGGTATCTGCTGGTGTCTGTCAGTGTGTTCTGGACATTGTGCTCCTCTCAATGTCCAGCCACTTGTGTCCATGCCTGCTATGGTTTCAGATGTTTATAAGCACAGGATGGGGAACGTGGTAGGCCAGAGTGGTCTTGGAAAATGCAACATTTGGGTTTGAAAACAGGAGTGCCTACTCTCGCTTAGGTCCATAGGCTTAGGCCTGAGGGTGGAGCCCTTGCCAGGGACCCCATCCTTCTCTATCCAATACTTCCCTGCCCCCTTCTTGTATCATTATAATTAAAAATCTTAGGGTCTAGAGCCATGCTGATGAACTATGCAGAGATTATGACAAAAGTAGATTTGGCCTCTAGTCTGCTCCTCGGTTATGCTGACCATTTCTGATCTAAACAGTGAAATTAGGAAAATATGAGGTGAAAGAAAAGGGAATACAACCCTTGTGTGAGTTCAAAAACGCCCAAATGCAGGTGATCTGCAGTAGATGTCTGCTCTGCAAAACAGCCACTCGTGATAACTTGTGGTTGTTTTCTTGCTTCCACTTTATCTGCAAGCCTCAAACAGTAGTCCTTGGAAGCACACATGGCTCAAACATTTCTTCAGTTGTGATTCCTAAATAGAAAACATTATTCTAGCAGAAACAAATGCTATGGAACTGGGAAAAGGAAATTTAAGTACAGCCAATGTCTCAAAAAGTGTTTTTAAAATGAAGGAAAAAGAAGCTTTCAAATACACCACTACTTCTCAACAGCGCAATTGTTCCTTCAATGTTGAAAACTCTCTAGTATCAGGAAATGAAAAATCTTCACGCTAAGTCAAAGAAATAGATGCAGAACTGGGTAGAAAATTCATCCTATTTTCCCCACCTCCAACCCTCACCACTTTTCCAGGAGAAATTCTAAAGTTACGCCCTCTCTCACCCAGAGATCCTGCAGGGACTTAAGCCCTCTGATCCTAGGGCATCCATTGTATTAGCTTCTCTTATTTGCATCGAAAATGCTCCTACCTCTGTATTATCTATGGGAGAACTGAGAAAATAGTCATTCAAAGCATTTTCTGTAGGGCTTAATTCTCTCAAGGAATACAGGTTTAGAAAGTTTGTATGTAGGAGACTAGATTTTGTTTCTCAACAAGCAGAGCTGAACATCCAAGTGAATATTGCCTCTTATAAAGTAAATATCTTCCTATGATTCTCATATCTCAAAACAACTTTGGAACTGCTTTTTAGGAACGAATTCCGTGGTCCATTGCAACCTTTCTTTGACTTTCTTCAGCACTGGCGAATTTTCATCTTTTCTATAAATTGCATTGAACTAAACATACATGCAGTGAAATGTACAAGCCTTTAAGTATCCAGCTGAAGAAACCTTTACAATGGCAAGACATTCACTCAACTACCTCATAGAACCTCCTTCATCTTTTTTTTTTTTTTCCATTTTATTTTTTTGTAGAGACAGGGTCTCACTGTGTTGCCCAGGGTGGTCTTGAACTCCTGGACTCAAGTGATCCTCCCACCTTGGCCTCCCAAAGTGCTGGGATTATAGGCATGAGTCACTGCACCCAGCCTCCATCATTTTTTTTTCCAGTCATAGCCTTCCTCGCAAAGAAAGCCCCAATTCTGACTTCTATTACTGTAAATTAGTTTCCCTGTTTCACTCCTTTTTACTAATGAAATTTAACAATGTATAAATTTTTAGTCTAGTTTCTTATTGTCCCACATAGCCATCATTGTTATTTTTATTTTTATCATATGATATGCCACTGTTTGAATACATCATAACTTATCCATCATAATTTGAAGCATATTTGGGTTTTTTATCTTTGGCTATGGTGATAATGCTTCCATAAACATTTCTCGTACATTCTTTTGGTAGACAAAATCTTTTATTTCTATTGGTTATATATCAAGTAATGTAATTGTCGGGTAGCAGGTCACGCATATATTCATAAGTTTAATAGACATAGACAAATAGTTTATAAGATGTTTTTTCTCAGAATAGGTGTTGAATTTTATTAAATAGTCCTTCTGCATGACATTATTTTTTTTTAGTCTTTATTCTGTTAACATGGGGAATTACATTATTTGATTATCAAATGCTAAACCAGATTTGCATTCCAGGAGGCAAATTTTCATGATGTATTACCCTTATACATCACTGGATTTAAACAAATTTTGTTTAAATTTGTTATGTACATTTGTAAAAGAGATTGGCCTATAGTTTTCCTTACTAAAAGCCAAGTTTTTGGTGTCATTCTTTCATAAAATGAAAATGAGTAGCCTCCAATTTTTTTAATCTATAAAATTCTTTCTCAAAATGTCTGTATTTCATCTTCATTTATTAAAGGATAGTTTTTCTGGGTGTAGCTTTCTATATTAGCACCTTTTTTCCTTCAACAATTTAAATGTATCATTTTATTGTCTTCTGGCTATTATAATTTATGTTGAAAGACAGCTTTTGGCCATGTAATTTCTCCTTTAATTATAATGTATCTTTTTCTCCATTTGCTTCTAATATTTTTTCACTTTCTTCACCTTTCTGCAGTTTTAATAGAATGAGCTTTGGTGAGGTTTTCTTTATATTTATTTTGCTTCACGTAGGAGATTCTTCAACTTGTGAATTGATGCCTTTTGTCAATTTGGAAATTCTCAACCCGTATCTTTTCAAATACTGTTTCTCCCCAACACCACTTTTCCTCTTTTTCTGTCACTCCAATTACACATGGTAGCCAATTTCAGAAATTTTCATATGCTTCTTACACTTTTTCTATATTTTCTATTTTTTATTTTAGTATCTGTGCTCCAGTCTGGATATTTTCTACCCTTAAAAGACAATTTACTAAGCATTTCTTCTTTTGTGTCTAATCTGCTGTTAAATCCATCTATTAAATTCTTAATTTCTTATGTTATTTTTTAATCTATAAATTTCTACTTATCTTATCTACAATAAAATCATTTCTAATTCTCTAGTGAAATTCTCTATATTTTCATCTGTTTTTAACATATTTATAATATTTGTTTTAAAGTCTGTGTCTCACTACTGTCTGTTTTTCCTCTTAGGATCGGGTCAATTGGTCCTGTTTTCTGGTGTATCTGATAATTTTTAATGGTCATACATTGTATATAAAAAACTACAGTGGTTCTAGGTGATGTTATCTTTCTCCAGAGATGATTGATTTTCTTCTGGAAAGCAAATATGGTTAGTCACATCACCTTGATCTAACAAGGGATGAAAATCACGTTTTCATCCAATAAGGGAAAAAAAACTCTGTTTCAGGCTTTGTGAGAGCTGGTCAATTTCTGGTCACCTTAATCCTAGTACATAGTACTTGTTGAGGCTCAACCAAAAGCCTGGGATGTTCTCCAGGCCCCTCCTTCTTGGAAAGCTATGAACTTCACTGTTTGTCTCTCCAGCAATGAGGATGCTGAAATCTCTGCTTAGCTCTTTATCCTCTAAGCAACTCTTTTCTGCTTGGTTTTTTAGATCAGTGCTCTAGGCCTGTGGAGTTTAGTAATCAGTAACTGCTTCAAGGAGGAATTGCACTTAGAATGTGAGACTCATTTCTCTCCAGTTTACTGTGCTCTGGGACATTGTCACCTCATGTCTGGCTGCCTTGGTAATCCGGAGCTCAAGTTTTACCCTTAGTTCAGTGTAACTGCTACAAACTCCAGGCAACCTCATTTTGTTCTCTGTGACCCATGATGCACATTTGCAAATTCCCTGAGGAAAGGATAACACCTAAAGCTCACTTTAAGGTATTTTCCTTCTCACCAGAATTTGGGCCCCTCTTGTTCAACTGCTTTGGCAGCCTTCAAATACCTTCACAGAAATGTTTATGCATTCTATCCATCTCTCCTAGTTATTTTCAGCAGGACTGTTAATCTGCTATAAGCCATTTCGTAGTTGTTGGAAGCAGAATCTTTATTCTAAATTTCAAATTTTTGAAAATAAGCAAATTAGCCACAAACAGTTTTAGCAAAAATGTAACACACATGCACACACACACACACACACAAGCACACATGTAGGATTGTATTTTGTAGGTTGAAAAAAAGGATGGCTGTAAAAAAATTTTGAAAGTATGTGCAAGGGTTAAGTGAAAATACAGATGAGTCATACTGGCCAGAGGTAAGACACTAAGAAACAGAAGACCTCTGCTAACTACGAGAGATTGTGTGACCCGTGTAAAGGGGTCAACAGCTTTTCAGCCCTAGACCTAACCAGCCAAGCTTTTCTGTAAGGGCCAGATATTACATGTGTTAGGCTTAGTGGGCCATACGGTCTATCAAAACTACTCAGCTCGGTCTTTGAAGTGTGAAAGCAGTCATTAGACAGTAAGTAAACAGTGGGTCTGGATGTGTTCCAATAACATTTTATCTCCAAAAGCAGGTGGTGGCTACATTCATGAGAGACATTGGCTTTTTGATTTCTTTTTTTGTACTGTCGTTTTCTGTTTTGAATATAAGGGTAATATTGGCCTCATAAAATGAGTTGGAAAGTGTTTCTTCTGTGTTTCTGGAAGAGATTTTATAGAATTAGTGTTAATTCTTCCTTAGACATTTGGTAGAAATCTCGAGCAAAACCATCTGAGCTTGGAGATCTTTCTATGAACTGTTTAAATTAAAAATTCAATTTCTTTCGTAGTTGCAAGGCTATTGAATTATCCATTTCATCTTTTGTAGTAGTTTGTGCCTTTTGGAGAATTGGCCTATTTCATTTAAATTGTCAGTTTTATGTGTGTAGTGTTGTTTTGTAGTATTCTCTTATTAGCCTTTTGATGCCTGCAGAGTCTGTAATGATATCTTCTGTTTCATTTCTGGTGTTGGTAATAGGTGTCTCTTTTTTTTCCTTTGTAAATTTTGAAATTGAGATCTCTCAATTTCATTGATCTTTCCAAAGAATCAATGAAATTTTGAAAACAAAATTTCATTGAAATTTCAATGAAAACAAAAAGATATTTGTTTCACTTATTTTTACCTATTTGTAGATCATTTTTTTAAAAAATCACTCTGCCACTCTCTTACTTTTCTTTCATCTTTTATTTCTGAAGGACATTTTTACTGGATGTAGAATCGTGACTTGACAGTTCTTTTCCTGAGCACATTATGCCATGTCCTTCTGGCTTTCATGGTTTCCAAGAAGAGATTATAGTGAAAGTGTTATTTTTCTCTCAATCCTTTGCAGACTTTTTCTTTGTTCTAAGTTTCTGGATTTCACTTATGAGGTATGTTGGCATCAATTTCCTTGGTGTGAATTTCTTCAGGTGGGGGGCTGGATTTGCTATACTCTGTGTGGATAATTGATGCTACATGAAAATTCAGGCTCAGTATTGCCAGACTTTCTGATTTTTTAAGAAAAACTGGAAATCCAGAGTTCTTTAAAACTTGAAATCATCTCAGTTTTTAAGTCTCCCCAAAAAATTCTAGTTCTTTTCACCAAAGAACTGGACAAAAAATAAAAACAAGAAAAATAATCTTCATACCCTTAAAGGCCATGGGACATATTTGTTAGACCTAATGTGGTACTCTTTAAAGTTGTAAAGCCTCATTCTTTATTTCATTTAATGCTTTTTTTTTGTGCCTTGACTTTAACTTTGATACAAAAATAGAGATTCATACTTTGTTGAGTTGTTTTTTTTTTTTTTCCTCAAGACAGGATCTTGCTTTGTTGCCCAGGCTGGAGGGCAGTGGTGTGATCACAGCTCACTGCAGCCTCAACCTCTCAGGCATAAGTGATCCTCCCATCTCAGCCTCTGGGGTAGCTGGGACCACAGGCATGTACCACCAAGCCCAGCTAATTTTTTAGAATCTTTTATGGGGACAGGGTCTCACTATGTTTCCCAGTCTGGTCTTGAACTCCTGGGCTCAAGCAATCCTCCTGCCTTGGCCTCTCAAAGTGCCGGGATTATAGGTATGAGCCACCAAGCCTGGTCCATACTTTCTTTTAACTTATATTTGCCTGACATGCATTTTCCTATCCTTTTATATTCAATTTCTATGAGTCACTTTGTTTTAAACATGTCTTTTCTCTGCTTATAGTTGGGTTTTGCCTTGTAACACAATCATATTTTAAAATTATGGGTTTTAGCCCATTTACAGTAATTATTGTGCTAGATATGATTAGTCTTAATTTGTTTCTTCTCTGATGAATGCATGGGCTTTTATGCATGGCTTCTGAAGACTAAGAAGCAATGATTATAGAAAAGGCCCACTCCAGCACCAATTTGGAATAAGCATGTCATCAAGATGCTACATTGATAGGGTTTAATGATGTTTAATGCTCCCGGGGCTGTATAGCTTTTGAGATACCAAATATTTAAAAGGCCATTCTCATTTATTTATGGTTAAATCATAGATTTTCCTCTCAAAGAAAATCACTGGAGAATGCAGCAATTATACTTTCCTACTTTATTTCTGTTTCCAGCGCCCAAAGGAGCCACAAACCAGTTAGGGTGGTGGGTTTTTAATGTTTCCCGTACACCAACTGGCACCTCCACATCCCTTAGCTGCTGGCTGTCAAGCAGCTGGCCCTAATTTCAAGAAGTGGAAGAGCTCAGGCATGTGACATTTGCAACTCACTCTGCTGCCCAAAGCAATTGGAAAAACCTGCTCTGTTTTTGCAGTCCTAAAACTCAAGCTGCCAAAAGGCAGAAAGGAATCATGAGAAAATTACTTTTTCATCTCAGGCCTTCTTTTTGGTCCTAAACAGGGAAGATTGGTATGGGAGAGCTGTGTCATCCCTTGCTCCAATGGCCCCTCTCCTGTACCATGGATCCTGGATTTATTTGCTTCCTCCTCTGTGCCCTGTGCTTTTTAGATCCCATGTTTAGACTGACAGAGGCAGGAATCAAGGGCGTTGAGGGGAAAGGAATGCTGCCAGGAAATATCAAGAAGGAACAGAAAAGCAGAGCATCTCTTTGGCACATGGTTGATGAGATAATGGACTCTCCAGGTGAACTCTCAGTCACCTGGGATGGAAAAAAAAATTACCTCTCCTTCCACTGAAAATGAAAGGCTCAGAAGAATCCGTTCATCCTGATCCCAACCAACCTGAGCTGACAAGGACCCGAGATTGTGTTTTCTCAGCCTTGAAGACCAGCTGTGTTTTGTACAGCACAGCACAGTGAGGCAGCAAGCCCAATTACTTGATTCTCTATTAGGTCCTCACACCAACAAGAAAGTCTATCATCTAACTTCTAGCGAAAAGGCCTCATTGCCTGGGGTGGCACCCAAAGTTCTTTGTCTCACAGCCAAGGAAATCAAGCATGTGGATACACCAAGGGTGAGGTTAGAGCAGAACTGTAATGGGCGAAAGAAAGAGAACAGCTCTTTGCTGCAGAGAGGGGTCCCAAAAAGGGTTGCCGTTCTGCAGTGAAATGCAAGGGTTTTTATAAATGAGCTAGTGGGGAGGCCAACAGGCTGAAGACTCAGGCAAAAGTTGAAATTCAAGTCTGAAGACAGCCTGCTGGTGAGCCATGCAGAGCCAGTGTTGCAGATGAAGTTGGAAAGCAGTCTGCTGGCAGAACTTCCTCCTGCTCAGGGGAGGTCAGTCCTTGTTCTACTCAGTCCTTGAACTGACTAGATAAGGGCCACACATATTTTGGAGGGTGATATGCTTTATTCAAAATCTACTGACTTAATTGTAAATCTCATTCAAAAAGCACCCTCACAGAAACATCCAAAATACTGTTGGCCAAATATCTCAGTACCATGGTCCAGCCAACTTGATATTGCCACTGCCAATGAACTCTGGAGTTCCAATAACTATAATTCTTCTCTTTCATTTCCCTAATTCTTGAACTACTAACTCCTCTTTCTCCCAGCTCCTTTATTTTTTTATCTGTCTTGGACCCTTTGGTCACTAAACGTCTCTGTCACTGTAACCGCCCAATGGGTTCTTCCTTACAGCTGCACAAACACATACCATGACATTGCAATGAGGAAAGAATTTAATTGACATGAGTCCAGCCATATCACACAAGAGACAGAGTTATTACTCAAATAAATCTCACTGAAGGCTTATAGGTTAGGGGTTTTTCAAAGATCATTTGGGGGAAAGAGTAGGTGGGGCTAGGCAATTGGTGTTGATAGTTGGGTTGGAGATGAAATCATAGGTAATTGAAGCTGTCCTCTTGCACTGAGTCACTTCTGGGGGGTACACAGGAGCAGCTGGCAGATCTAGGTGGAGCCATGGGTGTCAGACATGCAAAAAAACCTGAAGATATCTCAAAGGCAATCTTAGGTTCTACTGATAGTGGTGTTACCTGCAGGAATAACTGGGGAAGTTGCATATCTTGTGACTTCTAGAATAATGGCTGGCAATTTGTTTATGTTTACGTCTTAGCAGAATTTAGGCTCCTCTCCTCCTTCTAGCCTAGTGGTCTCTCATTGGTTTTACAAAAGCAGTTAAGTTTTGGGATAGGACGACTATCATTTAAACTAAATGTCTCCCAAAGTTACCCAGGCTAAACCCAGGAATAATTAAGTCAGCTTAAAGGCTGAAGGCAAGAGGGAGGTTGGCTAGATCAGCTCTCCCCTAATCTCATAATACTCTCACTGTTACAATTTTTGCAAAGGTGGTTTCATCATTGCTGAGTGAGAATTATCTCTCAGAATGCTTGATCTCAGAATCTTCTGCATGTGCTTTTAAACTGCTGTCTGCTTTTCTGCTGATAACCCTCTGTCCTTCACTGTGCCCTCGCCTTCCTGCTCTACTAGCCTAGGCACTCAGCAAATGTTTACTCATCCTCAAGGCCACCTGTCTCATGTTACATGCAGTCTCCTCTCCATGTTTTTATCTCCTTCCAAGAAGATGAATGATGATTATACATAAAAATAACCATGAACAGGGAATAGCAAAGATTGAATTTAAAATCTTCTTGATAATCACCTGTTTCAAATATTCCTGAGTTCCATTTCTCTTATATTTGGCTTCCTGGTCTTTGTTTTTAAGAAAACTGAACAAACAGCATCCTCATTGGTTCCTTTTCCCTTGCTGCTGCTCCCCTTTTGGTCAAGGCAATGGAGCTCATTTTGCAAAGCTCTTCAGGTATTTTCTTTTAACAGATGCGGAGTGAATGAAGATTTCCTCTAGGCCATCAGTGATAGGTTTTGGCTGTGTCCCCACCCAAGTCTCATCTTGAATTGTAGTTCTCATAATACCCATATGTCATGGGAGGGACCCAGTGGGAGGTAATTTAATCATGGGATAGGTTACTCCATGCTGCTGTTCTTGTGATAGTGAGTTTTCATGAGATTTGATGGTTTTATTAGGGGCTTTCCCCCCTTTTGCTCAGCACTTCTCCTTCCTGCCATCATGTGAATAAAAGCATGTTTGCTTCCCCTTCTGCCATGATTGTAGTTTCATGAGGCCACCCCAGCCATGCTGAACTGTGAGTCAATTAAATCTCTTTCCCTTATAAATTACCCAGTCTCAGGCATTTCTTCATAGCAGTGTGAGAACAGACCAATAAATACACCCACTGACCAATTAACAGAAAAATTCATTTGGGTAGAGAAAAACTTTATGACAACTATAAAATATGCAAAGATTTGTACATACATATTAATCAGTAATCTGTCTCTAAGAGATAAATGTAATGATCATGTATATAAATTATAGAACTGGAAAAGAAAGATCATTTCTTGAATATATAGTTTTACAGAGCTTGACCTGGGGACTTGAAAAGCACTCTAAAGATAAAGACGGCACAAGAGGCCAGTCACAGTGGTTCATGCCTGTAATCCCAGCACTTTGGAAGCCAAGGCAGGCAGATCACTTGAGGACAGGTGTTCAAAACCAGCCCGGACAACATGATGAAGGCCTGCTTCTACTAAAAATAAAAAAATTAGCCAGTCCCGGTGATGCAAGCCTGTAGTCCCAGCTACTCGGGAGGCTGAGACATGAGAATCACTTGAACCCGGAGGCAAAGGTTGCAGTGAACTGAGATCATGCCACTGCACTCTAGCCTGGGTGACAGAGTGAGACCCTGTCTCAAAAACAAAAAGGCATAAGAAGCAATAGACAATGGAGTTGGAGAAAATTTAGAAAATACCTTAAATGGCAACCAATGGGTAATTGAAAGAGTGGGAAGAGTAACAAGCACTCCTAGATTAAATAAACACCCAGAAGAGCATCAGAAGCACTTTGTCCTCTTCTCCAGATAGCTAATTTCCACCTCAACTTAAATCTCCAGATCAAAACTCTCCTCATTCTTAAAGATTTCCTATCGCGCCACTGCACTCCAGCCTGGTGAACAAGAGTGAAACTCTGACTCAAAAAAAAAGATTTCCTAAAGCACTCCAACCCACGTTATCACATTCTTCTCCAAACTCTTAGAGAAGGGTGTTGCCGTAAGCTTTGTTCAGGATTGGATTGTGGTGTCTAATAAAATGCAACAGCTTTGCTTTGCTGTTGATTGGCTTTTTCATTCTTTAAGGTCTTGCTTTTCTCGTTAGACTGGAATACACTTGTGGACTGTGTACATGACTTGCTTCTGCATGTCACTCAGAGAACATAACACAGTGACTGCAATGGCTACTCAACACATATTAGTTGTTTGTTAAAATGTGTTCGATTTTACCCACACCATCAGGAAATGATCCAAGAACACCCAACTAGTCTAGTGAATTCTTAACAATTTCATGTTGCTTTGACATTCATTTTGAATATAAGCTTAACTCTCTCATGCCAGAGCAGGACTCAGTCACCCTTAACACAGTTTCTAGTTCTGTCCTTCCTTCCAGTACCTCAGTGAAGTTGATCCAGTTGTTGGCTTGTAACAGGGATGACAGCAGAGGTTACTGCCCAGATATCAGAAGTACATCATGGCACCCAAATGGCCCAAGCCAATGGTTAGAGATAAGAACTTAGAGGCATTCTTCCTGCCAACACTGGGCTCCCACTTTTCAGCTGCTTCCTTTAAACTGATCCTTTAGGCATTTACCCAGGTACTTAAACATGATTCACACCATATTCTTCTGTAGACACCTCCTAGTTGTTGTACTCTCCCAGCCAGACTTTTTATTCCTGCCTTGCCTGACCTGGAGATGGAGAACCGCCCTTCTGACTCATTTCTATAATGATTAGTGATGTTGAGCATTGTTTACGCTTGTTGACCGCATGTACGTCTTCTTTTGAAAAGTGTGTCCTTTATATAAGAACTGTAAGTAATAAATCTTTGAACTTACTTCCTACTGCAGTGGTGGATTGAATTTGTGCCCTCCATCTGAGGAACCAGTGGCTACCCCAGGCTGAGTTTGCCTCAGGATGCTGGGAAGAACACAAGGCCAGGCTCCCAGGGCCAGAGCAATAGGGACATGGGTATAAATTGGACATGGGTCATACAAGAGCCATCAAGATGTCTGCCAATACAAACAAGTTTTCTGTGTGAAAGTCATCTGGTCATAGGCTGGGCAACCAGGCATTAGGACGTTCATGAGGTTTTATTGGGGGCTTTTCCCCCTTTTGCTCAGCACTTCTCCTTCCTGTCATCATGTGAATAAAAGCATGTTTGCTTCCCCTTCTGCCATGATTGTAGTTTCCTGAGGCCTCCCCAGCCATGCTGAACTGAGTCAATTAAATCTCTTTCCTTTATAAGTTACCCAGTCTCAGGCATTTCTTCATAGCAGTGTGAGAACAGACCAATGAACCCACTGACCAATTAACAGAAAAATTAATTTGTTGCCCAGGCTGGAGGGCAGTGGTGGAATCTCAGCTCATGCAGCCTAGACCTCCTGGGTTCAGGCAATCCTCCCACCTCAGCCTCCCAAGTAGCTCAGGCTTTAGGTGCATACCACCATGCCTGGCTAGTTTTTGAATTTTTTGTAGAGACGGGATTTCACCACACTGCCCAAGCTGGTCTCAACTCCTGCGCTCAAGCAATCCACCCACCTCAGGCTCCATAAGTGCTGGGATTACAGGTGTGAGCCGCCGCACCTGGTCAGATTTACTTCTTTTAAAAAATGCATCTTATTCAGCACTTTAACCATTATTTGTAACAGACTGCTGATGACCTATCTCACAACTGATAGAGCCCACCAGAATGTGTTAACAGCAAGGCTGAAACCTGCTGAGCTGATAATGCCTCCTCTGGCTTCAAAGGCTTTGGAAGGCACAAGCTATATCTTCTTTGCTTAAAGGTCTTAGCCCTGTGCTTCAGTCACAGGAGGAACTTAGGAATTGTGAATGATATTTACCCAAACTGCCTTTATCAGACCTGAATGAGGGTTTAGTCAGACAAGCTCCCAGAGTAGAAGAGAGAGCATCCCGAGGAATCCAGCAGTTGGTAAACAAGACTTTACTGCACTCCCTCGGGAAATGAAGCCCTGTAAGTAGGCACTCTAGATAATGGATGGTGGGGAAAAAGCCTGTCCCCACCCTGTAAAGAGGGTGTATGGGACACAAGACCAACAAATATGTAATCAGCATAAACACAACGAGAAAAATACAGTCATTCCAAGAGTATGTTGAGGGGGAAGAATGAATGGGTAAGGTGGGAGAAATGAACCACAAGATCACTGGAGAGAGAAGAGCCTGATTGTTGTGTCTCTGGTTCACCTAGTCATTAGTGCCCTGAGAGCAGAGAAATCCCAGAAAGCAGTCTGCCAGAGGCCTCACACTGCCTATTCTCCACTGGTGCAAAGGGCTGGGATTAGCAAAGTCTTGCTCTGAACTTCATAAGGCTTTGTTTAAAATGTGAAGATGTCCACTCCATCCACTAGGGAAGGGTGACCCATCCTCACTGGGAACCCAGATGAGTCTCTCCCTACTTGGTTCTTTCTAGAGCATTCATGTGGTCACCCACACATGAGAATGGGAGGACAACTTCTCATGGAATGTGTCTTAGCTGTAAATGATTGTCCAGCTCTTGATCTCTTTGCTATCACTAGTTTTCATGGAGACCTCATTGTATGGAATGTGGAAACCCCATTGGTCTCTGCGGCTTTCGAAAGACACTACATGTCCCTCTCAGAGAGAGATGCCAAATAACAAAGGAAGGTCGGAGATCCAAGCTGGCTTCCTTTCAAGTTACATTAGTTGGTGATTAGGTGAAAAAGGAATCTTGCTGCTGTTAGACTGGCTTCCCTGTGATCATTCACTTGAGCCTTAAACAACACAAGTTTGAACGATGCAGGTCCACTTATATGCAAATTTTCTTCTGCCTCTACCAACCTTGAGACAGCAACATCAATCCCTTCTCTTCTTCCTCCTGCTGCTCTGGCTACTCAACATGAAGATGACAAGGATGAAGACCTTTATGCTGATCCACCTCCACTTAATGAATAGTGAATACATTTTCTCTTCCTTAAAATTTCTTAGTAACATTTTTTTCTCTAGCTTACTTTATTGTAAGAACACAGTACATAATACATATACAAAATAGGTGTTGATTGCTTCTGTTATCAGTAAGGCTTCTGGTCAACAGTAGGCTACTAGCTAAGTTTTTGGAGAGTCAAAAGTTATACACAGAATTTTCTGTTGTGCAGGAGTTTGCGCCTCAACTGTCACATTATTCAAGAGTCAACTGTATATTCACTATTTATATATAAATCTAAGGATTTATATCTCATTTTATTTAATCTCCTTTTATGTGAAAGGTTCTTACTAACTTCTTTCTGCAATATTATTTAAATGAGCTGGGGAAATGGGCAGGCTCGCTCTCCTATATTTGACTATCCCAAGAATTCTCTGATGATACAACTTAGTAATATTTGTGTGGCCTCCAAAAACACTGGAAAATTTGTTCTTAAAGAATTAAACCATTCCACTGAACGGCTTTGCAAATATTCAGTTGCCTGTCTGCTATGGGAAAAAAATTAACAGGTTAGTAGTGGAGTACTGCATGTACTTTTCTGCATGCACTTGGTCCTGGAGGATCTAGGATTGCTCTTTTCAAAACAATTTCACAAGGTAATTTTCATTTATTTATAACCTCATATTTCCAGTATCACGCTATGTCTGTTTTTATGAAGATCAATTTTTACTACCACAGATTGATTACTTTTTGGTCAAAAACAGTGGAATAGAGGAAAATATTCTAAATGCTCTGGACTTGCTAAGGACTTATGTTATTAGTAATGATAGTAGGTAAGTCTTACAATCTCTCCCAACTTTAGTTTCTCCCACTTCAAGAATGGAGATAATGATAGTGTCCCATGCAGGACTGAGGAGATCAAATGAGAAAATGCACATGAATCTCTTTTGTAAAGAATAAGATACACCAATGTTAATGACAGTGCTGCTGTTACTATTTTTGCCCTCACTGAGATCACAGGGCACTGGCCACCAGATTCAAAAGGGTCATTAAAATCCACATTTAAGGATAAGCAAGATCCCACTCCTTTCATCGAAATGTAATAGTGTGGCATTTGACAATGTAGATTTGATTCTCAGAAGTATAATTCATTCAAACTGAAATGGGCTGAAAGATTCTTGGACAATCTATGGACTAGTCACATTTTTATTTATGAGTATTTTCTCTATATCAAAGCAACTAACCTTTTCTTAATTCTTCTTTAAAAAATAAAGGTAAGTTTTAACCCACTTCTGTGTTCATTTTTTCTTTTGCCATCGTGTGAGGCTGGCACTTTTTCATTTGTGTAGGATAGGCTCAGATCAGCCTGATTCAAAAACAGTGAGATTATCCCAGAAGAAGTGAGAGTAAAGCAGAAATGGTCTTATCCTTCTATATAATGGAGGCAGCCTACATAATTTGTCTAGTCCTGTTTTTTAATTTCACTCTCGAGCTAATAAAATACATTCAGTGATAATTCTATTAGCAAGAGATACTGAAAAATAATGGCAATAAATCTACAGGATGATTCAAGCTTCTAGAGCTTCTACAGATCATCTAAGATAATCAAGTTAATATCTGAATGCATTAATGTATGTGTGCCTGGCACATAGGATGCTTCACAAATGTGGTAGCTTTTAATACTAAGTGACAGCAGATTCTTTTTTTTTTTTTTTTAGACATGGTCTTGATCTGTCACCCAGGCTAGAGCACAGTGGCACAAACACCACTCACTGCAGCCTTGACCTCCTGGGCTCAAGCAATCCTCCCACCTCTGTCTCACAAATCACTGGGATCACAAGTGTGTGCCACCTTGCCCTGTTAATTTTTTTTTTTTTTTTTTTTTTGTATAAATGGTGTCTCCCTGTGTTTCCAGGGCTGGCCTTGAACTCCTGGACTCAAGTGAATCCTCCTACCTCAGCCTCCCAAAGTGCTGGGATTACAGGCATAAGACACCACTCCCAGCCAACGGATCTTGATTTATGAGGTGGGACAATACAGCACAAGTAGGCCTGTCTTGTGTTTCTTAGTCTAATTTTCAACTCCTTGATCCTATTGGGTAAAGTGGAAGCCCGATAACAGTCACAGGCAGTACTTCTCAGGCCCCATGTTCACCCCCTGTCAAACTCTGGCATCCTTTAAAGCCCTGCCAGAATGATCTGGGGGTCCGCAGGTAGTGTCTCCTTTTGAAAGATAAGCAGGTCTTCTTGTCTTCTACAAAGGACTTGTACCTCAGCCTTCCTGCAAACAGACCCATCCGAGAAACCCTCCGAAACACCATTAAATGTTAGGGTAAATACAGTGTCATTTGCCAAAATAAGACCCAGCTGACTTACCATAGCTTCCCCACAGGAGACAGCACAGTACCTGGAACCAAGATTTTGGAATCTGACAGACCGAGAATCAAACCCAGCTATTACTAAGAGTGACACTGAATAAGTTTTTTGACCTTTCTGATTTTCATGTTCCTTGTAATAGTAGCTATTTAGAATCCACAATATATTGGGTCAGTCTGTTGCTTCTGTACAAAATTTGTATTTTTATCAAATACTTATATGCAATTTATTAAGTGCTTAGCAAATGTCAACTCATTTAATTCTCCTAACAAGCCTATGGTGTAGGTATCATTTTTATCCACATTTTATAATGAAGCCAGCAAGGCACAAGGAGATCAGATAGTTCACTCAAGGTCATACAGAGTATTGCAGAGGCAAAATTCAAACTCAGGCATTCTGGCTACTGAATCCTTATTCTTAACCATCATCCTAGCTAATCTTTAACAGTCAAACAAGGAAGTATTTTTTTTTAACTTTTTCAGGGAAATAGTACTGGAGTGCAATGGCAGGTGCGATCTCGGCTCACTGCAACCCAGGCCTCCCGGGTGCAAGCAATTCTCCTGCTTCAGCCTCCTGAGTAGCTGGGATTACACACACACACCACCATGCATGGCTAAGTTTTTGTGTATCTTTAGTAGAGATGATGTTTCACTGTGTTGGCCAGGCTGGTATTGAACTCCTGACCTCGTGATCCGCCCACCTCGGCCTCCCAAAGTGCTGGAATTACAGGCATGAGGCACCACACCTGGCCTTGTACAATACTTTCATAGTATTATTTTCTATATTACTTTGGAATGTTAACTAAGTACTTTGACTTTATTGTTTCATTAAATTTTCCAGCAATCTTCTAAGGCAGACAGTGAGTTTCTATAACCTCATTTTACAAATGGTCAAATGCAGCTCAGAGAGCTTAAGGAATTTTTGCAAGTTCACACACCTAACAAGTGATGGGATCTATCAGAATATCAATCTAATTTTTAAAGCTTTCAGTTCATGTATTCTCTGGACAACAATAAACAGTTGAAAAATTTGTGAGTTCTGGAACTCAATAGACTTCAGCACAAATCCTTATTCTTTCTCTTAAAAGTATGACCTTACACAAGTAATTCTCTAAGCTGTAGACACCTCATCATTAAAATGAGGTAATACTACTTACATCACAGTATTTGGAAAGATTATAATTTAAATTTTTATAATACATTATATAAAATATAAATACACATTAAAATATAAATACATATAAAACATGCGTATATAATGTGTGTAATCTAATAGGTGTGTATGCATAAAATCTATACATATACATATGTAAGCATGTGTGTATGTGTGTATATAATCTAATACCAGTACTGTCCAAAGTTTCCTTTTCCTCCTTCTAGATGGGATCAATCAGAAGAAACACTACTGATTGTAATAGTCAGATGCTCTACTTCCAAATCTCCCAAACCTTTTCAGCATTAGGATATTCACCAAAGACTCCTGAATGCTTTTTTTCTTCTCCAAAAGTGTTTAATTCTTTGGTGCTCAGTTGCCCCATCAAACTGAAAATGTTCCAGTTTTATTGATTACGTTACATTTGTCTCCTTGGAAAAACTAAGCAAAACCTCCATTATTTTATTTGAACTATTTCCTTTTGGGGGCTAAGTTGGAGGCTGTATGTTATACTTTTATAAAAAGAATTATTTGTGTAAGATCAATAAAAAGAAATGCATTACAAAAGCAAACTTCCCACCCCTGAACTAAGCCTTCTCTACGTCAAATAAACCTATCTGTGGCTTCATGTCTTCCTTCTATATTTATGAATAGTTTATTAAGAACATCATGGATGAATGCTTTTTAGTCAAAAAATATTAGACTTTAACAGGGAAGGCATAATTTGTCATTTGTGACTGGATATGTCATCTAGTCTGTTCCTGTACTCATATGTTTGCATTTAAACTCTCCTAAATCAGTAGAAACCATAAGTGATGTTTAAAGAAGAAATTCAAGAAAAGCAGTTCTTTTCACTTGTTCCATTGCAAAATGAAACTTCCCTACTTTGGACTAGATGGCATAATGCCTGGTGCAGAATTGGCATTGAATATATTTTTGTTGAATGACTAATGAATGAATGAGATCATCTAAGCATCTTACTGAAGTATATGAATTATGACACTTTCAAGAAATATGCTTTATGAATCTTTTCCACATATATGTGAAGTAATTTCAATTAGAGCTAATATTTTCTTCAAGTATTAATACTTTGAAAACCTGTTTTAATGAATAGTGATAATATTTGGTGAGTATATTGATCATATTATACAAATAGATCTCTTTCACACAGACACACACTGTTGCTCTCTTTTCTAGAATAAAAAATATGAAGATACATATCAGACTTTCTCCATCTAAATAATTACAATTTCTGAATTAGTAAATTAAGTGAGGTTGTATTGTACCTAATTTTAATACTTTATGTTTAAATTGGAATCCATTTTCATACTGAGATATGAAAAACATATGGTTGCCAACTTTGTAGTACCAGCCCCTGGGAAGGGTGCGTCACCTTGCAGAGTTAATGCACGAACTCACATAGACCGACCCTCAGCTGTCTCACTAGTTGAGCAACTGCAGCTCCTTAAGTCTTTTCTCAAAAGGCCTTCTTTTCTCCCTTTTAGCTTACAGTGTCCAGTGGAAAAATTCTTGTTTCTCTAGCATGATCCCACCCTTTCCTCCCTATGGAAGGCTGCAGTCCTGATAAGCTCCCATTCAGGGTGCCTCCACTGATGGAGTGTCTCTTGGGAGAGAAAGGAGTATGGGAATACATAGTGCACAGTAACTGGCCTCAAGGCACAGGGGTGCACTGGGGAGTGGGCGGAGACTTGCGTGGCCTTTATACCTGGAATGGTGAATTTGGAATCAAGAAATCCCAAGTCCAGGTCCAGTTCTATCATTAACTGTAAGATCCTCCTCTTCAGTATTTAAGAAAAAATTCATCAAAACTCAGTGTTTTAAATGACCTCAAATACCATCCAATCTGACTCAGAGAGAATCACTGCTTCCCAGTGCAATAGGCTTAGATTTCTTGGGCTGAAATCTCCTGTTTCACAGTCTCTTACAGACAGAAATGGAAGTAAAGTGATGTGAACCAGACCTGGCTTAGTTATTATTTCACTGTTTGGAATCTCTGTGCCCTGCATCAGAGTAGCATGTCCTTATTTTGGTCTTCTGTGAAAGATTGAGATTCTTGATGGGAACTTTCAATGGATCATTTTTTCCATCTCCAATGTTTTGTGACTCTGTGTTCTTTTGATAAGGAGGGCTGATCATTACTGGTAATTTCAGTAAGCCAAAGCTAATCCCACAGCTAACACTGTTACATAAAAACTTTCTGTATCCTCTTTCCACCCACTCTGCTACTGTAAAATAAAACAAAACTTCAAATACAAAAAATCAGATTAACTAGTGAAATGTCTGATAAATACAGGAAATATTTTATCATAATGAAACTATAACATATTAGCATCAAAGTTAAAATCTTATAAAGAGAATATTAATAAATACATCAATTGTTAAATTAATATTTGTTATTTTTAAACTACCATTTACTGAATATTTATTGTGAGTCAGACTCATAATAAATAGACTCATAGTAAATCTGCCATACACTAGTCCAAATAGAATTTAATCAGAAGAAAGATATGTGAATTACATGTTTATAATACTGATTAAAATAAAGATGCTCTAACCACATAAATGGCAGATGAAATAGACTTTAAAGTAAAAAAAGGTTATCACACAATACATCAGAAAAATATAACAAACCTGAACCAACAAACATCAGCAACATAACTCCAAATTATTAGATCAAACCATATGAAATTGCCAATAGTTGATCATTTTTTGACCTACAAAAGCAGCAATTCATATAAAGGTCAATAAAAATATAGTAAATTGAATTCCTTAAAGTGCAATTTTTAACATAATTATTACAGACTGATTGATCAAGTGATCAAAAAATGAATAATGTTGGTGAGTTAAACAGCATGAGTAAGACATTTGATCAAATTCACATATTTAGAACATTATGTCAACTCTTAAATAATCTGAATTCTTTTCAATTTTCCAGGGGATATTTCCAAAAATGGAGCACATACCAGCCCATAAAAGACATTACAATAAATATTAAGGAATTGATTGGTAAAACATGCAGACTGTATTCTCCAACACAATGCAATGAGAACTCAATTTCAAAGAACAAGAAAAAAAAAACAAAAATACTTTTGCGTGTTCAGAAACTGAAAGAAATATGGTTCTAAATTATTCATAACTCACAAAGGAAATTATAAAAGAAATTAGAAATAATGCCAGTCCAGCTTATCATGATCTGATTTTCCTATATGATTTGGTCAGCATGACTTAAAATCTGGTAATGCTGCCAAAGAGAATGTAGTGGGCTTCAGGAACAACAAAAAGATAATTACTAGAAAAAAGTGTAAAGCAATCAATTGTTTATTTCAACCATTTGTCCATAGCTTTTGCCTCTAGATTTTATTCAGTCTTTTCTCTATTTTATTCCCCAAGGTTTATCTAAGTGCCACCCTCTTCAAAGCTGAAAAATACATAGGAACATCATAAACAGTGTTTAGTACTTCTTATGTGACCCAATGATCATCATGTTGGAAATACTTCTGCAAGAACCTGCAAACAGTGAACTACTGAGAGACTACTCATGGGAATATTGCAGAGACAACCAAATGTCATCTCAAAATACTAGCTACTTTAACTTACCTACAACAAGTAGGCTTCTTGATCTGTATTAACCTTGTTGAAATATTCATTCATGAATGTGGGCAAATATGATCATGCCTCTTTCAGGTTCTAAGTTGACAGAGGCACATGAACAAGCAGTAGTTTGGAAAAGTGTATGCCTCAAAATTAGAGCCATACAAATATGAGCAGAGGAAAGGTATTTTGCGTCACTGCTCATTTCCCAAGCATCCAAGTAAAACACTTCCTTAAAATGTCACATGCATTAGAACACAAAGGAGAAAAACAGGCAGAGGTAAGCAAAGTTTAAATCTATAAATCTGTTCTTTAGGACTCCAATTAATAAAAACCCAGGGATTCTATTTGCAACATTCTACCTGTAACATCATAATGTCAATATTCCAAAGGAGTCAAGAGCGCTAGATTCAGGGTCTAGAATGCCAGAGGAAGAAAAGGAATCCCCATGAATCCTGGGGTTTTGCATAATGGCAAAGACCAAGAAGTAAGAAAGAAAGAGTGAAATCCTATTGACACTGTTGAGACTGGACACCATCCTAAGAATGTCCCATTTCACTAATTGGAAGGACACTCAAGTAAGGAGGAGCTTGATGCCATATGACAACATCAAGTAATCAGCTCATCTCTCTTCTCTTTTCCTTTACCTCATCAAGGACAAGCTCAGGATGTTGACAGGACAGACTTTTCTAAGTAAAGGGTTTGGCCAATCTGTCACTAGTATATTAACAACATGGGCACAGAAAATATTTTTTCAAAATGGATGTCTTAGCTTTAGGGTGGAGGGAATATGGATATTTTTCTTTCTGCCTTAATTTCCTTTCATGTTGTTATGTTTAAAATGACTTAATAAGTAAAAGTAATGGTTATGTTAGATAAAATTCATTCACCACCCTTAATATGACACAGTGGCTCAAAGACAAGGTCCAGAGAAAAGGGTCAATCTTGTTAGAGAGTTCATGTAGAATTTACAAAACAAAATTTACGCAAAACACTCAAATATAAAAAAGATGAACTTCATTATTGTTTATCATTGCTCTCTCACTCTGAAGCTAACTTTCCTCCTGCTGGCGGAGAAAAATAAAAATTGCCAATTAAAGGTAACTGAATTTGATTCTGTTTAAAACATTTTACTTTGAGATTAACTCACCTTCACTTGGGTAAATTACCCAGGAAACTCACAGACTGTTTTCCTCCTTTCTCAAGGGGTCACTTTGCCCACACCTCCTTCCCAAGGTGGTACCTGGGGGCAGAGAAAAGCTGGCATATCCTTGTGGCAGGAGTCCTTGGAGTCCCTGGTCTTCAGCTACACACTGATTTTGTCCCTAAATGTCCTTGGCTAGTGTTTACTTAGGTGTGGCCGATTTCACTGTCCTTTATGGGCATCACTGGCATCTGCTGCTGAGGTCTAAGATCTCTAGGTCCCTCAAATCACCAGCCCTCTATGGTTTGTGGCCTCTTACTTCTTAGCTCTGAAATCTATACCAAGACAACATTGTTCTCAGCACCTTAGTGTCCTCTCTCTGGGGCAGACAGGAACTCTGGGCCATAAGGAACCCTCTACCATGGAAGAAGGATGGTGGAACTTTCACCACTTCCCTACCACAGTAGCCACAAGGGGGACACCGGAGACAAGCCAAGATGTGCTGACTCTCCCTCAAGCCATCTGGGCTTTCTGTGAGGGTTTTCAATGCCTCATCACACCCTGCCCCAATTTTACTTAAGCAAGGTGGGGTTGTGGAGGAAGCAGTCATTTCTCAGTGACCAAGCTGTGGTACACATCCTGGTTGAGCCGTCTCAGAATCTCCCTTCCTTCTCCAGGGCAATGGTTTCTATTTCCTCTTCCTGTCTGCTGGAAATTTCCCACAAGTCATTTCTCCTGCCTGTTCTCCATTTGTGGCTTTGATCATCTGTGACCTAGTCTGGCTCTCTATATGTTAATGGGAACCTCTAGGCATTTATAAAATGTTTTTCTCTTTCCACGAAGCCTGATTCCTAGGACCATTACCTTGCTGTGCATTCAAAATATCATCTTCAGATTAGAACCTTACAATTAACTCCTTTTCTTTGATTTTTACTTTAACAATTTTTTTTCTTTTTTTTTTTTTTTTTTTT
>NW_016107544.1:2516985-2537645 GCF_001604975.1 Cebus imitator | reverse complement strand
GTGTGCAGTGGTGCGATCTTGGCTCAAGATCGCTGGCTCAAGATCACTGCAACCTCCACCTCCCAGGTTCAAGTGATTCTCCTGCGTCAGCCTCCTGAGTAGCTGGGATTACAGGCACCCGCCACCATACACAGCGAATTTTGTATTTTTAGTAAAGATGGTATTTCACCATGTTGGCTAGGCTGGTCTCGAACCCCTGACCTCAAGTCCTCAAGTGATCCATCCACTTCGGCCTCCCAAAATGCTGGAATTACAGTCATGAGCTATCGTACCTGGTCACAATTTTTTTTTTTTCAAGGCAGTGGAAGCTGCATCAGCTGATGTCTTACTCAAAGTAGAATAAGTAGAAATTATTTTGATAATAGATATTGTCTACAAAAGATTCAAAGAGGTGTGGAACACCACAAGAAACTTGACAGAGCCCTAGGACTAATGAGAGTGTCCTTACCACCCCTAGGTCCAAGACTTCATGATCTGAGGAAAGAGTTACCAGACTCAGGAGAGAATACTCGGAGGGAAGTAGTAACCTTCAGTGAGGGTCTCAACAGGCTCAGTGCAACCCCTTGGGAAGCAGCTAGTCATGGGAATAAATACGGACACCATTATCCCCACTGATATAATCCAAACGAGTCAGTTCCCTGGTGGAAAGGGTGAAGGGTGGATGTCACAGCAGAAGATACTCTGTCAAATGTTTGTCCCTGGGAGAAGAATAGAGAGAAGACCAACTACAAAGAAATATGAAAAAAGGAAAACTCATGGCATTTTTCAAAAACATTACGTCCCTGTAACAGACGTGTGTGTTATCCAGTTTAATTTCTGTGAGTCTCCGCTTAGGTATGTATTTCAACTAGATACCCATTAATTTGCAAAGCTGCCTAATAATGATAATAACAATAGCTAACCCTGAATTCTGTCTCTCCACCAAGCACTGTGAAAAAACTTTTTAAATGAGATTATTTCATCCTCAAAAGAAACTTCTGGGATAAGCATTATGATTATCATCTTCATTTACAGATGGGATAACGGAGACTAAAAGAGTGAAAGAGTTTGTCCAGTCACATGAGCTAGTCAGTAGTCAATATAAGAGCTAACGCTAGGTTATCTCTAAGATAGATCACTAAGAAGGAACAGTGGAGAGAACTGGAAAGAGCATGTCCTTCTGAGTTACAGCTGATGGTCACCATCTGGAATGCAGGGACCCTTGTGTTGCCAGATCCGGTTTTTCAAAAGAAGCTTGTCATCCGCATTGCATAGGAAAGGTCTCCATTTTTTAAAAATTTAATTGGTTAATTTGAATCTTTAATTCAATTTGAAAAATCAGTAACTTAAGCACCCAGGAGCTTCCTGTTTGCAACGTCTGCTAGACTTTAGTGCTTGTCAACAGCCCTTAGAGGGCCACAAACCAAGAAGGCACATTTCTGGTTAAGCTGACACCATTATGTTTGCATATTCAATGATAATAACATGACAGACTATTTGTGGTAACCAGCATGAAATAAATATCATGCTAAGAACTTTACATATGTCATATCATTTAATCTTAACAACTCTGCCATTTACATATGCATAACTATCCATATGTTACTGATGAAAACACAGTTCAAAGACATGAAGTCACAAGCCTAAAGTTGCAAAATAGAAAACAGCAGAGCTAAGGACTGAACTCAGGGCTCTCTGGCTCCAAAACGTAAGCCTTTCTATACCAACGGTAAAGGACACTCCCCTGCACCATTCGGAGACTCCACACACACAAAGCAGAAACCCACAGGGACAATCTCCTCTTCAAGGTCTGGTAACAATACTAACATCAAAATCATGCATTTTGCTTTGCAGACTATTCACTAACCAACCAAATAGTATGCTTCCTAAAAGCACCATGGACCCGTTTTGAACATCAAACAGAAAGAGACAAGCAAAGAGTAGGACAGCTTATACTTGGAAATGGGCAGGCAGGTGGGAAAACAAGCCCAATCTGCTATAAATTAATAGGAAGGCAGAGACTTCATTGAATAAATATTGAAAAGGGCCTGAGGTCATTTTTTTTCATGCCTGATTTACAGAGAAAATATCATTTTAAAGAGCAGCTTTAAAAAAAAATGGGCTACACTCCATAAATCTCAAAGGACAATATTAAGTAGATTAACTTAATTAAGCATAACTTCCAACCCCCAAGTACTTCCTCCTCTCCCTGAATCATAAAGTTCATCTTCCTTGCTGGACGTTTTGGCCTCATAATCCCTGCACCTACATCTCAGCCAGCAAGTTTGTTTCCAATACAGAAATAAAGTCTGATTAGACAGGAAGCTACAAAGCAGAAAACCCATGTTTACACTTTCCCATATGCTGTGTCATTTGCTAGATTTATTGCTAACCCTGAATCATCTCCGATTTTCCAGACTTCAGTTGTCTCGAGTTCCATCACAAGTTTTTCCACATGTTTCTGTCATTACGTCGAGAGTTATAACAAGGAGTTCCAAGGTTTGCCCTTTCAATAGATGTATTATCAAAAGATTTCTTCCATCTGCATAGAGCTTAGTAACAGGTCTTCCCAAAGCATAGGTTCAAGATGAATTTCCATTCCCCACCTTCCCACAAAACAGTGGTTCCTTCCTTAGGACTCTTCTCACAGTCAGTAGTACCATCAGGTACCTCATTGGAGGTCAACACACTAGCAGTCCTGCTATTGTCTATCTCCTCTACCCAATGCATCCACAGGTCTTGTCAATTCTACCTCCAAAACCTCTCTGAAGCTCATCCCCCTCTCCCAGTCTCCAATGATGCTATCCCAGTGCAAGCTGCTGTGGTCATCTCTCACCTGGACTGAGCCAACCGCCTCCCACCTGGTTTCCCTGCTCCCCACTTACCCCTCTGCCTCTGTTCTTCCCCCTCTTATCTGTTCTTCATAGATAAGCTAGACTAATTCTCATAAAATGTAAATCCAAATATGGCATTTTCCCTTGGCTTTCCATTGCTTTTGGAGTAAAATCTAATATCATGAACATTTCCCACAAAACCTGCCTGGCTACCATCAGGTTTCTCTCTAGCCCCATTGCCTGGCATCCCTCCATGCCATTTCCCCACTCTCTATCCACTCTGACTACACTGGCCTGTTTACTATGCCTCAAACACTGCAAGGCCTTGTAGCTCAGCATTCCCATCTATTATATCAGGAAGATATGCAGTGCATTTTCAATCAACCTCAAGTCCGCAGTGATGACCAGAGGTTATGGTAGGCTTTAACTATCTCAAAGTCTTTGCAGTTGCTGTTTCCTCTGCCCGGAACCCTCATCCTTCTGTTTCTACTTGAGTAGCTTATTCTTAGCCTTCATGCCTCTGCTCTAAATTCTTTTCCAACCACCCAATCTAAAGACTGTCTTTGACAATCTTGTGCTTGATTGTCTCTGTCTCCCATGTATATTTCCTTTAGGGAAACTTTTGCAAACTATAATTACTTTACTTATATATTTACTTATTGAGTATCTTGTTCCAACTGTATCCCCAAAACCTAGCATAGATGTGGGGCATAACAGGAAACAAAAAATAAATGCCAAATGAATAGAGCCCACCAACACCGTGCTTTAGCTCCAATAAAGCACCATCAGAGTCAAAATGAAGGATGAAATATCACTGGCTGTGTAAGGAAGCAAGCAGCCAGATACATTTATAAAAACATGCTTTCTGCTAAGATCACAGAAGATCTTTTCTAACTGATTATGATGAGCTGGGGAGCATGATGCAAAGATAATAAACACGTTTAATTTGAAACAGATGGAAATCTCATCAGTTCCCCACTGGTTACTTGACATGGGGGCCTTTAAAAAACATTCTCTTCTCTCCAACATTTTATGAGTATGATTTTTAAGTGCCAGAATTTGTTCCCATGGAGGACATCTCAGCTCACCAGCAGTCACTGGATGACCCTATTCATCTTGATGAGGAATGGCTTAATTGAGTCCTGTGGGCTCACATCATTTGTATATCTTCCTGATATGATACATGGGAATGCTGAGCTACAAGTTTATAAACAAGAATCCCAAACTGAAAGAAGCACTTTTAGATTCTTTAACAGGGCACTGGAGAAATGTATAATAACCTATTTATTGAGCATAGATTTCCTTAATGTTCCAAAATATGCCTTAGGGTTGTCAGTTCAAATGTCACAACTTGCTAAAAAAGTTGGAGGAATCTGGCGAACAGACACAGAGCAGATGTTTTTCCAAGCTTAAGAGTTTCGTTTTCCTAAGAAAAACTGCCCAGCTAGTCACAACTGCACAACACATAAACCGCTTAAGCTGAGTCTTTTGAGAAGAGTAAGAGAACCATCAGAAAAGAATCGAAGCTTCAGAAACCACAACTTTAGGCACCAGGTTGAAACTCAAATGAAAAATGATGCGTCTTTTTTTAATGTGGATGGTGTGAGAAAATGTCAGGTTTCTACCCAATATCAATGAGGATAGTTCAATGTCTGATGTGAGTATAAGGCTCCAGTAGGGACTCTATTATTTCTAAACACTTAACCACTCTTTTCTAATTATCACCTCCAGGATGCTTATTTTCATATTAAATTTCTTTGGCTTTCAGGGGAAAAAAATACTAAACCTACCAGAGATGTTGCCATGTAGTGCTTCTGTAGGTGGGCTACCCACAAAATGCCAAAGCAACGTCATGACCTGTTGTCTGAGCCCTTCCTATATAACAGGACATCCTTGACCAATCCCAAACACAACCTTCTTGGGTAAAGCAGCACTCCCTTGACTTTCTGCTCCTGACTGACTCTGGTCATCACTGGACTTGAGGTTGATTAAAAATGCACTTGCTATCAGCTGGGCACTGTGGCTCATGCCTGTAATCCCAATACTTTGGTAGGCTGAGGCAGGCAGATGACTTGAGGTCAGGAGTTCGAGACCAGCCTGGCCAACATGGTGAAACCCTGCCTCTACTAAAAATATAAAAATTAGCTAGGTGTGGTGGCACATGCCTGTAATCCCAGTTACTCTGGAGGCCAATGCATGTGAATGGCTTGAACCTGGGAAGTGGAAGTTACAGCGAGCCGAGGTCATGTCGCTGCTCTCCAGTCTGGGCAACAGAGAAAGACTCTGCTTAAAAAAATTAAAAAAAGAAGAAGCACTGCTATCAACTCTCCCTTCTTCATAGTTAACATTTAGAGTCTAGAGTCGACAATCTATGGTTCCTCTCTATCTTCATCCAATACTTTGTAATTCATCCATCTATCCCTCCGTCCATCCATCCAACAAATATGGATTGAGCATCTACCTTTTGCCAGATCTAGTACTACATGCTAGGAGTACCCTGGTGAACAAGGTTTGCAGAATTCCTACCTCATGGAATATATAATCTAACAGTGGAGAAAGGCATGAAAACTGACCATTACATATAGCATAATAATATATTACCAAAAATATATTACCAAATAATTAACATAATGTGAACTGAAAAAGAGAAGACACAGTCTAACAGGTAGTATGTTGACCCTCCTTACTCTAAAATGAAATACTCTGTTGTCACCACTAGAAGCATTAGTGTGGAAAACTGGTTCTCCAATTCTCTTACTACTTAGAAGACTGTTCCCACTTAATGAGAATATTAAATGGGAATTACTGTTTTATGTAAGAATAAGCTGACAGTGTCCTTTTTCTCTGAGACTCAGTCTGGAGTAGAGCGTCACCCAGGCTATACAGTGGCACCACCATAGTTCTCTGCAGCCTCAACCTCCTGGGAAGTGGCCTTCCTGCCTCAGCTTCCTGATTAGCTGGGACCACAGGCATGCACCACATCTCGCTAATGTTTTAGGTTTTTTGTTTTTTTTTTTTTTTTTTTAGAGACTGGGTCTGGTTATATTGCCCAGGTTGGTCTCAAACTCTTGCCTCAACCTCCCAAAGTGCTGGGATTACAGGTATGAGCTGCCACGCCCTGCTCATTTCTTTTCTTTCTAGATTAAGTTATTTTTCGAGAAGTTGGGGGTTCCAGTTCAACAACTTTCTCTTGTGACCATATGCTGGGCCACTCGCTGGGGTTTGTTGAGACTCTCAGGACATCACACCTGAGGGTAGATGTTTTTCTCTTTAGAGTTCTCAGTGAAAGGAAGAAGGGGAACAAGAAGCAAGAGGTCCAGCCCGAAGAGGAGCACTCGCCTCACGGTCAGGCGCTGCAGAAGGGGGAGGGTGCCTGGGGCACTGAGGACAAAGACAAAGGAGGCAGGAGAAGATAAGACCAAACAAGCCCCTTCTCTCAGCAAAGCAGAACTGCCTAAAGATGCAAAGGATAAGGCCAGCCCAGGCTTGTAGACCCAGCCCTAGTGCATTTGGGTTTATGAAATGGGGCCCTGGAACTAGGGCCTTTTGGGTCAAGGGCAGACCCAATGTCAAAGGTCAAGACTAATATATTTAAAAAAAAAAAAAAAAAAAAGACTGGGCACAGTAGCTCACGCCTGTAATCCCAGCAGTTCGGGAGGCCAAGGCAGACAGATCACCTGAGGTCAGGAGTTCAAGACCAGCCTGACCAACATGGAGAAACCCCATCTCTACAAAAAATATAGTATTAGCCAGGAGTGGTGCCACATGCCTGTAATCCCAGCTACTTGGGAGGCTGAGGCAGGAGAATCGCTTGAACCTGGGAGGCAGAGGTTGCGGTGGGCCGAGATTGCATCATTGCACTCCAGGCTGGGCAACAAGAGCAAAACTGCATCTCAAAAACTATAAATAAATAAAGTTGCAAGTTGCAAGTCTACAGAGCTGCTACTGCCCACAGCTGGACTTCTGACTCAAAAACTCTAATCTTCATATTTAGGTGTTATCTGGTGTTGAGCAAAAGGGGATGACTTCATTGAAACCAAAGACCATGCGTGCCACTAGCTCGGTAGCTGCATATGGCGTCCTGGGTCCCAGAGATTCAGCCCTATCTTCTCAGTGAGAGAATCTGATCGTTTGAAGGAAATGTAGAGGGCACCACTTTTAGGGGATAGCTTGGTTCTGGCTAAGGGCCCCCAACTCTTTGTCCCATTTATTGTTTTGGGGTCTGCAGAATTAGGCTCCTCCAGGTTGGGTTCAGTCTCCAAGCTTAGCAAACCACTTATCTGAGCCCCAGGCACATCCCATTAAGGCAGGGAGCAGTCCTTAGCCAATGAGGCATCTCTTCAAGTATGAGAAATGAATCACCTGGGAATGTGGTGTCTTTAGAGCACCTGGTCGCAGTCATGAGCTGATGCACAGAAAGGCGGCTGAGGTGGCTGGAAGCATGTTACCACCTCTCCTTTTTTCTCCTCTTGCTAACTTTTTTCTCTTTTTTCCCCCTCTCTTTGTCCCGTCTCCTCAGCCTAACCTGTTACCTAAGGAATCACCTATCCTTGCCACGGCTCTCAGTGCTCTGAGTTACGAACGTTGGGTTAAACACACAGAGGAGCCTGCTCTCTATACCAAGAGAGCTTGGGAAGGCACAGAGGCAAGTCATCCTTGTGTTTCCATTTCTTTCTCCAACTAAAGAAATAAGCCTTTTGCAAACAGCTCTACATGATGTTTCTGCTAAGTGTGCCTTATTGATAGAGGAGGGAAAGAAAGGTGTTTTATCTTTAGGCCTCATTTCCTAAGTAAAAGAGGCAACCCTTTGTGATGACTAGCACAGAATTATTACTCCAAGTACTAAAGAGAGTGACAAGCTTCAGTTGGGAAAAGAGGGTACATACATTCTCCAAATTCCCTCCAGAGCCCCAGTCACATACAGTCAGAGTGGGTTTTTAGTTATGCAGATGCTGTGTGCTTTTTGAAAATCACAGTTTCGATTCCCTAAAGTCTCAGCTTTAGTCACATTCAGTCCAGTGAAAGCTGTCAAGATGTGAATTTGTTAAGAGAGAGTTTCAAAATGGATCTTTTGCAAAGCCCAATCTTACCACCCAGAACTGAAACTAGCTATTAAGGAGAATTGCAGCGTAGGGAAAGAGAAGAGAAGAAATGTAGCAAAAGTAACAGGAAAGAGAGGGAAGATCCTTGATCTCAGGATAAAGGCTTTGGCCTTGAAGCAAAGCAAGGGGAAAATCTTCACTGCAGAGTTCAGAGTGAGATGAAAACTTCAAAGGCATGTGAGAGAAACTGCTGGCCTATACCAGGCTCAAACACATTCCAATGGTCTACACATGAGCCATGGCCCCCACACAGCTGTATTGGCTCCCTTCTTCTCTTTCAGCTTCCCCAACTTTTATTTCTCTCAAGTTCTGGCTAGATATCCCTTTGCTTTTTTTTAACCTTCATTTCAGCTATCAACCAAATGCAGAGCCAACTAAGACGGAGAAACTTTAAAGAGAGCTTAGGACACAAAAGTGGATTCATACAAAAGTGGATTCATTCTGTCATTCAACAAATATTTGTTGAGCACCCACTGTGTGTCAAGCACTGTTCCGTGTGCTGAAAACTCGTTGGTGACTAAAACCAAGAAAGATGATCCAAGACACTAACACAGAGAACTCATTAATGGGTCCCAATCCATCATTCTCCAACTCATCTCCAGCCTTACAGAGCAACATTGGGAGGGTGAATTTGAACACCACTCCCACCCACATATGGTCCAGCCTGGGCCAAGTAATTCATTTTATGAGAAAGTCAGTTATTGCTCCCTAAGAAAGTAGTGCTTTGGAAACATTTACCCCAAGGGCCTGCAGTTTAGAATCCACAGACTGCACCAATGCAAGCTTGTCTGTTTCTTATTTTCCTCCCACTTGAAAGCAATTACCCCCATTTGGGGGTTTCTACCCACTTCTGACCCTAAATGCTCAGGAAATTACAAAGCAAGTTTTCCAACAGATGCTTTTACCAGCGTCAGACAGTCTTACACAGCTGCTAATTTGCTCTTGCTACATCTTGCAAGCCTGATGCACCACGGAGGAATAGAGGCTTGAGCTGAATGGCCCTGCTCCTTGCTTGTGTGATGCCCAGCTGCAAGAGTGAGGCTGGCTTTCATTGTTTGATGAAGTGCTCCCAACCCATGGAGGCTCTGACAGGCAAGAGGTCCTGAAAGAGAAAAGCCACAGATATAAGATGTAAAGATTGGCAATGGAAAGATAGAGTGTGTGTGTGTGTGTGTGTGTGTGTGTGTGTGTGTGTGTGTTGTGTGGTGTGTATGTGTGTGTGTGTGTGAGAGAGAGAGAGAGAAAGAGAGGGAGGGAGAGATGCAGAAATGTTTAAAAAGAAATTGGCTTTCTGGAGGTGTGTGGTTTCCACAGCAATTTTTGGACTCTAAGTGCAGAGAATAGCAGGGGTGACTAAATCTGAAGAATCCACAGCCACTCCCCAGTCAGAAAGCCATGTGTTCCATGAAATCTGAACCACAGCCCTTGCATATAATCTGCCTCTGCTTGGGGATATCTGGGGAAATTTGGAAGATTGCAGATCAAAGAGAGAGCTTGCTTCAATTTGTCCAGAGTCAGGAAAACACATCTTTCTGACCAATACTGGGTAACTGCATATCCTGTCCAAACGTGCTCACCAAGCCCAGATGGTTTAGTAAAGCATGATTTTGTTTGTTTCTTTTTTTCTGAAAGAAACAGCCTTTTGAAAAAGAAAGAACACTGGAGAGAGCAAAGGCTCAGAGAGAATGAAGAATCCTCTATGTATGTGTTCTGTGGCTTTGTACAACTCATGCCCCGTTTTGGTACATCAGTTTCCCCTGTGCAAAATGGAGTTCATTATACTCAAAGTATCAAGGAATCACAAAGTTGGGAGAGATTTCAAAGGTTGTAGTCATTCAGACCAGGCTGTAAGAGCCTGACACATGGCAGGCACAAAATAATGTTTAATTCATCAATTAATTCACTGAATGAAGAAGCCAACAGGTGAATACATGTTGAGATCCCTGTACAACATCCCAGCAAGTGGTAGTTCAGTATGTGCTTAAATACCACCAGCAATAGGATGAGCCACTGAGATGGATCACTCTGTTTTTGACATATACAGATCCAAATCCCAACCCAAATCCAATCTGCATCCTGGTAGTTTTCACCATTGGTTCCAATTCCACCTGCTGGGACTGAGCCAGATGAGTTTGATCCTTGCTCTATGTGGAAGTCCTTTAGATTGGAAAATAACTGTCATGTCTTCCACTGGGTCCACTTTTCTCAGGCCATTATTCCCACCTCCTACAGCCATGGCCCTAAATAACAAACAGGGTTTTGGGTTTCTGCCCCATCCCCATCCTCTGACTGAGCCCCAGTTAGCTCAGGTGTCTACTGGAGTCAAGCCTTTGAGCTGAATTCAGGGCTTTGGCTGTGGCTAGACTGAGGAGAGAAAAACGTGCTCATCCCCTTCCTGTTCCATATCTGGTGTCTATTGATGTAGATGATGACTGATATGGTTTGATTGTGTCCCTACCCAAATTTCATCTTGAATTGTAGCTCCCATAATTTCCACGTGTCATAGGAGGGACACAGTGGGAGGTAATTGAATCATGGCGACAGGTCTTTCCTGTGCTGTTCTCAGGATAGTGAATAAGTCTCACAAGATCTGCTGGTTTTATAAAGAGGAGTTACCCTGCACAAGCTGTCTTGCCAGCCACCATATAATATGTGTCTTTCCTCTTCCTTCATCTTCCGCCATGATTGTGAGGCCTCCCTAGCTGTGTGGAACTGTGAGTCTATTAAAACGGCCTTGCTGAGGCATGCATTGGTTACTGCCCACTTGTCTTACCCCAAATCTCTACATATTTTCTGGATCTCAAGTGAAACTCTCAGGCAAGGGGTATTCAAAGACAGAGAGCAACTCCTTCTAGAGTCTTCTTTGCCTCCGACAAAATCAGACACATTAGGCCTGATGGGCAATTTGTTACTCTGATTAAATTAAATTTCGGCCACACATTCCCATATCATACATACCAGGAGACTTACTTCCCACAAGTCAGTACTGAAGAAGAGAGACATCCTTTTCCCTTCCCCTTTCACACTGATTATATCTCTAGAAAGGGATCCTTAATAATAAAGTTGTTGAATGATTTCTTGAATATGTTAACACCCAATGGCTCATTGAGTATTTTCTAATATTTTGGAAGTGTACCTTATGAGGCAGGTTTTTACATCAGATGGAATTGTATTTGGCCTGAAGGGATAAAAAGAAAAAAAAAAGATCACCAACAGAAAGAGAAGTATATTTCCCCCACAAGTTAAGATTTCCCAAGGAAGGCAGCGAAGGGCTGGTGGGTGGCTCCATGATGCCATCAGAGACCTAAGTCATTCATTGCTTTCTGCTCCTCATTATCCTTATGCTCACAGGATAGCTGCTCACCTCTGGACATCACATCTACATTCCAGGCAGGAAGAGGACAGGCAGGTAAAGAGAAAATGAAAAGGAACATTCTAGCTGAGTACAAGAAAATGATAGCTTTCCAAGACCCCCTTCTTTACCAGTAGACTTTCACTTCTCACTAGCCAGAGCTAGCACTTAACAGCCATCCTAGCTGCAAGACAATGAAATGGTTTTAGCTAGAGCACACTAACTTCATTCCACAGTCAGGCTCCTCCTACTGAAGAAGAGAGAACAGATACTGAGTAGGAGGTCCACCCAAACATTATTATCCCTGTTTTATAGAAGAGGAAATGAAAGCTAAGACAAGTCAAGTGACTTGCCCAAGGTCACGCTGCCAGATGGTGGGATAGGGTTCACCTACCTTAGAGTCAAAAGTCCACAACATTGGACAGAGTTATATTGCTCATCAGAGCTCACATGGCCCCATTCAGCTTACAAAGAGGCATGGACTGCTTTGGTGTGGGACACCCATGGCCTTTGCACAAGATGGTAGAGGGGTGGTGATCACCTCTCTGAGAATCCATTAAGAAGCCAGCACAAGGACACACACCTCTGCTCACAAAAGCCAGCTTTTGTCACCCAGCACAGCCAATGTCCTGAAAAGAGAGCCCATGCGTCCCCAGTCTGAAATCAACCAAATCTTAAAAGTTCTCTCTCTCTCAATCTCCTTAAGAAAATGGAAATGCTGGATTAAAATGTGCATTACTATTGAAAGGAAAGCTTAGTTTTTCTTTAAGAAAAGACCGTTGTACTAATTATGATGTTTAAATTTTGGATCTAATTGGAAATGTAGGCCAACACCCTCCCCTCTCAACTGCAGCAAAGCAGATATGGTTGTCACCATGCAACCACAGTCCTGTCTCTTTCTTGCTTTTTTAAAAAATATATATAGATATTTTTATTGTACTTTAAGTTCTGGGGTACATGTGCAGATCATGCAGGATTGTTGCATAGGTACATACATGGCAGTTTGGTTTGCTGCCTCCATCTCCCCTTCACCCATATCTGGCATTTCTCCCCATGTTATCCCTCCCCCACCTCCCTACTATCTCTTTCTTTCTTAAGGTTTATTTGATGTTCAGTAAATTGGCCTTTGAGCTCCTAGTTGTGAGTAAAACAGTCTTCCTCAGTCCTCCTTTTGTGCATGAATGACATACATACCTACTCGGGGGCACATCTTGGAGTGTGGATCTGGAAAAGACACTGATTCCATGCCTCTGGCCCTGACCCTCCACTTGTGTGGGGTATGCTGGCAGCTCCTGCCTCTAATTCCACATCATTGCACAAAGCAAGAAAGATTTGGATTCCACCTTGGTTTTGTCCCGGTTTATAGCTTGCAGAAAGCCAATGGGCTAGTGCAAATGAGCCTCATTTTATAAATAAATGGTGGTGACGTGGTTAAACAGCTTGGGGTCAGAAACATCAGGGTTTGACTCCCAGCTCCATCAGTTCGTAATGTGCATCATTGGCCAAGCCCTAGTCTCTCTGTATCATGACTTTTTCCCTGGTGTATTAGTGTTCTATTGCTGCATAACAAATTACCACATATTTAGTGGTTTAAAACAACACCTGTTTATTATGTCATAGTTTCTGTGGATTGGGAGTCTGGGTGAGTTAGCTAAATCCTCTTACTCAGAGTCTTATCTGCGATTCTGGGATGTTCCCAGAATTGATTTCCTTATAGCGTTAGTACTCATGGTGGCTTGCTTATCAGCAGGCTTCCAATCGCTAATGCTTCTTTTAAAGGGCTCACCTGATAAGGTCAGGCCCACCCAAGATAAGCTCCCTTTTGATTACTTTACAGTCAACTGATGAGGAAACCTAGTCACATCTGCAAAATTCCTTCACCTTTGCCATAATATAATCACAGGAGTGGGATCCTGTCATATTCATGGGTCCGGCCTACATTCAAGGAGAGGAAATTTTATAAGACATACACAATAAAGGCCAGAATCTTGGGGTCGTCTTAGAATTCTGCCTTCTCCACCTTCCTAAAGGAAGATACTAACAGGACCTATCTCATATGGTTGTTTTGAAGATTACACGAGGTATTCAATGTAAGAGTAGGGACCCAGCAAGCAGCAGCTACTGTCGTTATTTTAGCGTTTTTGACTGTCTGCCACACGGCAGGCCTTGTACTAGGAGCTGGAAATTCAGAAAATCATAACACAAACGTTGCTCTAAAAGAAATCATGACATTTCTCTAGCACTAATAAGTTTCCCCAATTCAAAAGTTAGCAAAAAGCAATAAAACTTTAATCCAACTAAATGACTTCTTTATATAAAAAGTCAGGGTTTGCTTGGCTTGTTGGAATCACTGTCAAAAATAAAAAGTGCTGACTCTAATCAAATACCGTAACCCACAGGATTATCATTTCCACTCTCCAAAGACCCCAGGTTTAACTGCCAATTTGCAATTGGGGGAGCACCTATTTGGCCCTGCTTCTCCAGCTTGGGTAAACGCCAACTCAGGGGTGTCTTAACCTAGGCTGCCCACATCTGAATCTCCTTGAGAGCTTGTCCAGAATCCCACCTGCCAAAACTCAGATACCATTGGTGCAGAGTGCACCTGTGTGTTGGGATTTTTTTAAACCCTTCAGAAAACTCCAACATACCCCCAGGGTTGAAAATTGCTGCTCTAGACAAAGCTTGACAGTTGCCCAGTGGTCTGAAAATTAAATTCCCTTTTTAACAAAACTGTTAGACATGATAAGCCAAAGAGACATGAGCAGCGAGAACACATTTCTCCACTTATTTTCAGCAAAGGGATTGAAATTCAACACATTGCACACCTTTTCAAGACACTTTTGCAGGTCTGGATGATGAACGTAATTCTGCTACTTTTTGTAGATACAGTTTGTCTCTGGGTAGAGAAAGGCTGGGATAGTATTGAGAAAAGATTAAATTTCCCACAGATCCTGGAAAGCTGATGGTGCTGAGCATGTATTCTGCCTGCTCATCTGATGCTCACTCTGTCACTTACAAGCATGAAGCACCTACTATGTCATGCTTCATGCTGGGTACCAAGGCTTCAAAGATCAGTAGAACCTGAAGCTTCCCTTCAAGAGACCAGAGTCTAACTTCAACATGCAAACTTGCCTTTTCTGTACCAGAGGAGAAGTGCTTCTGGTATCAAGGGCATGGAACTAATTTTGAGGTTATAAACAATCTTCAAAATTTGTCTCAATTTTCTTTGAAATGTGTCTCTTTCTCCAGGGTCTAATCACTTCCAGAGAGCAACCACTTTCCAACTTCCCCTCCTTCTCCACCCACTCCCCCACCAAAAAAACAAAATTGTTACTAAGGATGGGAGCTTAAAAATTGCCAAAACTTCCCAGTTATCTCACAAGGAAACGGCAACCCAGAGCCCTGGTCTCCACTTCTCCCATCCCTCCAAAACCCCAGTTCCTTCTCCCCTACAAAGGAGCAGTCTCTACAATACAGAACAAGCCTTGAGCTAGGTGGGAGCTCAGGGCTTCTACATGCTGAACATTCCCTGCTTCCAGCAGGACCAACTGCAAATGCAGCAGAAAGCAGACGCTTATTGACTTGGGCTTTAGCAAAGCCCAAGGAAGCTGGATTCCTCTTTGGAGATAAAGCTGAGCCGGTAGCGGCTGTCTGAGACAGGGAGCCATGTGGACTCTGGTATCATAAAAGTAAGACTGGATTTGATGTGCCAATTGCCTGGGGTCCATAAGGGGAACTTCTCTCCACTCTTCAGAATGTCATATGTTTCTACAAAACCTGAGAGGCAACCCGAGAGGCAGTTCTGCTGGAAGAAAACCAGAATTCCTGTTATGACAAAATGCTTTTCTAAACCCTCACTGCCCTTTATTTGTATAATAAACCTTATGGAGAGCCTACTAGACACAAGATACCACACTAAACTATGCCAGTCCATCACCTCCCCACTGCCACCAATGAATTTTTTTTTTTTTTTGAGACGGAATCTTGCTCTGTTGCCCAGGCTGGAGTGCAGTGGTGTGATCTCGGCTCACTGCAACCTCTGCCTCCCGGTTCAAGTGATTCTCCTGCCTCAGCCTCCAGAGTAGCTGGGATTACAGGAGTGTGCTACCACGCCCGGCTAATTTTGCATTTTTAATAAAGATGGGGTTTCACCATGTTGCTCAGGCTGGTCTCGAACTCCCAACCTCAAGTGATCTGCCCGCCTCAGCCTCCCAAAGCATTGGGATTACAGACATGAGCCACTGCACCCGGCCGAAAATTTTTTATCAGAATCCCACCATGGTCTCAGAATTCAGCGCCTTGGCAGACTCCAGAAAGAATCATCCCGAGTTATTTTTTAAATGCCTACACTGGTATCTTGAGGAAAAAGCTATATTAAGCTTATTTCGTTCTCTATTTTTAAATGCTGTTATAGTGATGCTTCACTCTGGGCTGCTGGAGACATTCAGGAACCACATTAGCAAACACCACCCCAGCTCTCCCTAACAACAGCTCCTACCATCCAGGGTAAATGATCCACACTTAAGGTCATAGCTAGCCTAGTAGAGGAAAATGTCAAAGAAAACCCAGAGATGAAGACTCGCCATTATTTACCCCTTTGGTGCTTATGTGTGGGGGAATAAACAGCTCTCTCCATTACATTACATTACTCATTCACAACATTGGGAAGTGAGATTGCATTATACCCCTGAAAGTTGGCCAGTGTGAAAATGGGTGCTTAAGGGACATGAGGCTGAAATTGTTTACTCTAGGAGTTAAGGTCTTTCTTCCTTTAACAGAAGGGGGCTGTGTATCCCTAAGTTGGTTTAAATGTGGTCATAAAGCCTAGGATATGAACTGGAAGACTTCAAGATCCCTGGAAGCTGCAGATTTCACATTGGAGTTAGGCAGGCAAGCCCAGGTTTGTTTTTTTTCAGACTTATTATGGACCAGGTATCTAGCCAGAAAACGGATTGTGAAATTGCTGGGAAAACTTCAAAACGCTCATTTCTATCTTGGAAACTAGCTCCCGTCTCCTTGCAACAGGGGGTGGATTGAGGCATCCACAAAGGCAGGAGTCAGCAAACTGCAGCCCTCAGGCCAGATTTGTCGCACCGCTTCTATTTGTTATGGCTTGTGAATGAAGAACGGTTTTCCATTTTTAAATGGTTGACAAATAAATCAAATGAACAGTATTTTTGACACATGGAAATTACATGAAAGTCAAATGTTAGTGTTCAAAGGTAAAATTTTATTGAAACACAACCCTGCCTACTCACTCACGGATTGTCTATGATTGCTTTTGTGTTCCAACAGCTGTGCTGTATAATGGCAGCAGAGACCGGATGGCCCACAAGGCCTACAATATTTGCCACCTGGTCCTTTAAGAGGAAGTTTACGGAACCCTTGCACCAAAGTAAATAATAAAAATAATAATAAGCCTGTACCTATATAGAAAAATGACAGGCTCACAGAATTTATTCTTTAATTATCTAAACAATCCTGTTGTTGCCCCTAATTCTCTTCTCTACTCAGTAAAACTCCACAATGAGAATCGGTGTGGCATTAGCAGAGCAGCTCACCAATAATGCACCTGGCAAAGAGACTTTCCACCATGTTCATCACATTCTCAGAGCTTCTAGAAAAGCATATCAGAATATCAGGTCGATTCGGTTTATCTCCTAACCAGAGTTTTCATTCTTGGCTATGGATTGAGGGTCTGCTTTCTTCTCAGTTGCACAAGCCTCTTCCTGTTATGCTGTAAGGTCAGACACCCCTAATTTAGCCATGGAAAACTGAGTGCCATATACAGGATCCTACAGTGTAGCATTTCTCTCCCTGCTTCCTGGCAGCAGATAGGATGCTGCCACTTTCCCTGGGACCTGTTTATCCATCATGAATCTCTTCAAGTCTGAGCACCACCAAACCTGTGAGATGAAGTTGGGTAATTATCTTCTCCAATAACAAAGAGCTTCCCAATCATGATATACGTGTTTCAAGGATCCCTTTTTCTCCCATATCCTTTGCAGACTGAGAAGTGACAATGCACCCATGCAGGGGTAGGCTGAGTAAACAACGTGCTGTGACTGACCAAGACCAAAAGAGCAGGAGTAAAGAGTTTTTGTTCAACGCCACCCCGACTCTCACCATCCCTACCTGCCCCCGTCACCGCTCTGCCTCTATAAGGGCAGCTCAGGGAGAGAAACAAAACTCTTAAAGTCAGTCATAATGCACAGTAAACCTCACCAGGGATCCTCAGACAGAAAAAAAATGAGAAATTCTTAAAAATTGAATGGTTTTCTGATGTTTCTAATGATTTTTTTTTCAACCCCCGGACACTCCTGTTCCTCCTCTATACTTTAAATTTCTGCTACACGTTGACGACATAAGATGTTGTAAGTATCTTCCCCTATACCTTACCCTGTAGTTACTAGGTTCATTTTACTTTGTGCGAAAGAAGCATATTTGAAAAGTTCGGTGTTATTCCAACTTTCTTCCTGTTATCTTGAAATCCACAAATGTCCTCCTTCAAAACTTAGTTATTTAGAGTGACAAACTCCTGGTGAGCACTTCCTACATGACGTGTAATTCATGTAGAAGGAGAAAACACAGTCATTGCTCTCAGGGACCTTAGAGGCTCAGTGGGACATTATTAAGTATCTCTACTTGATCACTTATACAAGCAATAAACCATCTCAGGAACACAGAGGGGCTAACTCCAATTTGGGGGCCAGAAAGGCCTGCAGTAGAGATGATACTTCATTATAAGACAAAATTAGGGTCCTGAAAGATGAGTAGGAGTGAGGCAGGAGGAGGCAGGAGAGCAATGGGGTGGGGGGCAGCGGGTGATACAGACAGAAGATATGCATGCAGACTTTAGCTCCTGTAGTAAAAATGTAATGATGGTGGTGATGATGGCGATGATAATTAATGATGATGCTGATGGTAACGGTGATGGTGATGACACCTCTGCAGAAGAAAGGCAACATGATAAATCAGGGAAAGAGAAGAGCCAGAGGAGCCAAGGGATGGAGGCCTCTCTCATTTTTCACTGCAGGCGCAGCTCTGCACTAGGTCAGCTCTGACCCAAACCAGAATGACTGGGTGGGCTGGCCCCTCTGAGGTCCACTGGCATCAGGCTGCTGCTCTTCAAGGTGGACTCTGGAAACCACCTTTTCTGGAGCCCCGCCTCCAACCTGACACACCTAAATAAATTTAGACTTAATGCAAGAGAAAGTGACAGCCCTTGGGAAAACGCTTGCTTTCACTTTGCTGGGTCTAAGTTTCCCCATCTGAGAAGGATATTAGATCTCTAAAATCCCTAACGGCCTCTGATTTCTGTCAGCTCCTCTGTCTCCCGCCTGCCTCCAGAGCTTCTATCTCAGAGCCTGTCTGGCATCTTTATGGTTAATGCTGGAAGAAATAAAACAACACACATCTTTGCTTCCTGCTGTGTGGGAGACAGGAAATGGCCTAACTCCCTAATTGCCATGAGGTTCTTGCGGTGTGTCCAGCTGCCCACTCCTTAGCATGCCCCCACCCTCCCAGGTGTCTCAGCCAGAAAGGAGGGCACGCTCAGCCATCACCAACTGGAATCCACTCACCACCACCATCAGTTGCCAGCCACACCCCTGGCTCTGTGGAGTGTAAAATAAATCAAGACGTGGGTAGATGTAGCACTTGAGGAACCTCCCCTGTACACAAGGGGGATGGGCAAGCATGATTGAGGAGGGTTTCCCGGTCAAGAATGTAGGCTAGGCATCATTCTCCCAGTGGCCACACATGGACAGAACAAGAGCAGGTACGAGCTCCAATGGACAAACTGATGTACAAGCCGAATCTGGGACTCTGTGGTCAATCCAAACAAGCTAAACCAGTAGAGAGAAACTGGGTAAGAGTGAAATGGTCAGAAACTAGGAAAACCAATGGAAATCTGGGATCACAGCAATTGGAAGCCAGAGTCTGGTGCTGCTGGAGCTGTGGCACCCAGCAGGAGCTGCTGTTGATTAGCCAACTTGTAGACCTGTCCCAAGCAGGAGGAAGGAAGACTTGTTAAGGAAGACTTCCAGGTTAAGGGAATCTACTGGGCACTCAATGTTGGTGTGTTTCCTAGTGGAAGGCAGATGGGGTTCCTTTGCTTCTCAGTTTCAAATAGAGGCAAGATGAGAAATTTAAGGCAGGACCCTCATCACACATTAAATCCTGCCTCTGGGAAGGATGACTCTCAACCCATGACATTCTCAACATGCCCTTTTTTTTAAGATAAATCATGCAATCTCATGGCTATAGAAAGATCTTAATTGATAATGTACCGTAGAGATGGGTGATGAGTCAAGGTCCCATAGTGAGCGGCACAGTCAGAACTAGAACTCAGTCCTGGGCTCCCAGCAGCAAATAAGGCGATGGCCCCTGTGTCTGCCTCCGCACGGCTACAGAAAACTAAGAAAGGTAAATGGAAGTCCAACTAAAAAAGGAGAGGCATGAACAGGGACTGCCTGCTTTAGAAAGTACACCTTGCCTTGGAGTGGGCACGTGGTACTTGGTAACCACATGCTATCTGGCTCCTCTGCAGGCACTGCAGGTCTCCCCCAGCAAGACCCTTTCCAACACTTCATGAACATGAAGGTGGAGAAGAGAGTAGCTGGCTGGAAGGAGCACCACAGTCTCTGTAGAGACATTGACGTGCACAAGTACTATCAGTCTGGGCAGCTCTTCACCCCTTTCCAAGCCCTTTACACCACAGTGAGCCCTTCTTTTGTAACATATTTTAAAGTCTTTTGGTGGGACCTAAATTCTTTCTCTTTTCAGAAGTGAATTAGTTCTGGCCTCAATCATGCTGAGTAACATACGATCCTAAAGCTGAGTGGTTTGCAGTAGCAAATATCAATGCTTCTCTTTCATAAGAGAGTGAGAGGCATTCTCTTCCACTTTTTTTCACTGCAAGCTCACAGGAGAGAAGGAAGTCAAGAACTGAGAACAATAATCTCATCTGCCACAAAAGACTAAATCTAGCCTATATGAAAGTCAGTGACCTGAGGTTTAGGGGAAGATCTGAGGGCAGACAGTTGCAGCTGTGGTGTTCAGAGACACGATCATTTCAAGGAGAGGAAGAGGTCTGGGGAAAAGGGAGGTTTTTGCGATATGAAGAAAAATGGTTCTGGTTCCCATTCCTCTGCCTCACCTGTGATTTTCTGTATCCAATTCAGGCAGGGCTATTCTGAAGTAATATTATGTTTTTGCGATACTTTCTATATATAGGTTCTTGTGATTCTAAAATTTGAGCATGCATGTGAATCACTTGAAAAGCCTGATTTAAATGCAGATTCTCAGGCTTGTAGTGATTCCACTTTTGATGGTATTGGATGAGGCCTTTAAATTCCCTTTTTTGTTTGTTTGGGTTTTTTTTTGTTTTCT
>NW_016107544.1:2481209-2516921 GCF_001604975.1 Cebus imitator | reverse complement strand
TTTTTGAGACAGAGTCTCGCTCTGTCGCCCAGGATGGAGTGCAGTGGCATGAAGCCAGCCTGCATACCTTGTGCTGGACCTGGCAGTTTGTGTACAAGCTTCTGTCTCTACTATTGTTCTAGCCATGAGCCACTCTACTCCATCTGTTGAGGGGGGGGATGGTTCCATACAGGTGGGCAGGCTCCATACAGGTGCCAATGAGGGCTAAACGTCAGTGTTCCCCTAACTTCATGTTTTCTTTTAGACAAAGAATAGACTTCCAGAACCCAAGCAAAGTTAAATGGAAACCAAGAAGTGCTTGAGACCCACAGAGGAGATTTCCAACACTTAGATTACATGCCCAGGCATTAAAAAGAAGGACTGTCGATTTAGTTTCACAAGCGACGGTAGATCTGAGTTATATACAGCCGTGCAGGAGCCCATGAATTACACAAAGAAAGAACTGTATTTTAAAAAGAAAAACAAAGCATGTCTTCTACTCGGAGGACTAGGGAAAGGAAGAACTCAGAAGTTAGAATTAATAATAGTTGCATCAGCCAAAATATCCTGAGTAACTACTTTGCTCCAGGTGCTATGTTAAAAGCTTTTGGGGATTTACCTCTTTTAATCCACACTATTGTTCCATTATAATAATCCAGTATTATTAACCATGAAAAAAACTGAAGTTTCAAGTTATTTTAACAGTGCTGCCACATACCTACTTACCTCTCTCTACCTGATCAGCAGAAACTTATCCTGCACATCTGCACACAACCACCACATACATTCTTACCCCATCCCGCCCTGCAGTTTATTTGTTCTGTGTTCTTTTCTCAGTTCTCTTAGTAAAACAGCCCGTGTATTGTAACAAATGCTAATGGATTCATTTGCCACCGTTTCTTCTTTTTTTTTAAATAATAAAATATAATGCATTTGTTGAATAATTAATACGTGGTGATACATGCACAAAAATTCATTTTATTTCTATTTCTTTCTTTGTTCATCCAATTTTGACTGCTGCTTTCTAGAGCTAAGACATACAAGTGAGCACATTAGCCTCATGGCAGCTGAGTGGGGCAGGCATGTTCCATAGGAAAAGCCCTGTAACGAAGATGCTAGAGCTGTGGAAGCTGGGCAAGCTCCACAGGGGGCAAAAATCAGAGGAAAGGAGGGGAGCAAGCTAGAGTTTGTCTTGAATGGTCAGAAGCTGGAAGATGGGTTCAGGCTGAAACTCTGCCACTTATGACCCTGGCGTGCGTGCAGGAGTGCGTGTGTGTCCATGCACATGTAATAAATTCAGATAGAGAGGTGAGAGACATGACTGAGGCTGTGAAATCCAACAAAGCAGCCCCTTATTCTAGAATCACTCCCTCGCCCCAACCTGGGAACCGTGCTTGTCTCTCTGATGATTTACTCTTCTCCCTTCCAGTGAAGAATGTCCCCTGCCACTATTCCTGCTATGAAGAGCAGAGCCCTCATTCTTCCCTACAGCCCAGACCAGAAATGCACTGCTCTTTGCTAGGTGCCCAGAGCCAGGCCTGGGGATAGACAGAGAGACCCAATCCCTAGGCAAGGACCACTGCTAAGGGGAAAATCAAGAGCCTGTGGTTTGCTGTTTGCAAAGAGGAAGAAAGACTAAAGCCCACAGAAATGGGCTCAGCTCCATTTTTGTGGAGGTCAGGGACCCCTTTTATTTGAAATTCTAGAAATTACAACTTTTGTATTGTGCGTTAATTAAGCTTCTTCATCTGCTTTTCACTGTAACCTTTAATAAGGTCACTGGATAAAGATGCACGTGCCTCGCACCTTTTAACAGCCCTCAAAAGCCCTCCCAAAATGCTTCAAGGTAGAAATCAGTGATCCTGGTTAAACTGGGCTGGCCCTGAGCCAGGGGGGAGAGGTGCTCCGACATGAGGCTCCATCTATGGTTTCCTGTCCCTGGGGATTGACATCTGCAGGGGACTGTGGGTCCTAGGGGTAACAGGTAAGGGAGTGAGGCAGGGAGAACTGGGGAAGAAGGAAAAGCGGGAAGGGCCCCCATCCTCAGACGCTGCATTCATTTTCCTCTCCAGTCAGCAGTGATTTCCTGCGCATCTCCCACTCTCTGGGTCTGGACCAGGCTCTGGGCTTAAAATAGCAAGTATGACAGTGTCCCTACTTGGAAGAGTCCTCTGTCTACCCTCCCCACTACCTGCTCTCAGCCCATTACCTGAGCCCTTGCCGCTCTGCTCTGTGGCGCTCAGATCATGGCTCCCTCCCACCCCCTACCCCACTGGGATGCCAGTTACAGACTATGGCAGCCACCACCATGGCTTGGCCTGACGCCATCTCTATCCTGACTGTTCACCCAATGGGGTGGCTGTGGGGAAGGGTAAGCCCTGCAGCTATGGGGGGCAGCAGAACTCTGAGCACCTCTCACATGGACATAGTGTCACGTACAGTGACAAGTGCCTACACCTCGGGCACATTCATTTATTTGGCAAATATTTGCATGAGTGTCTGTAATGTTCTAGGCATGGTACAGGTATGAGGGATATCACAGAGAGCGAGATAGATATGGACTCCACCCATCTACACCAGCCCCTGAGCCTAGAGGTTAGTGGGAAGAACAGATTCATGAGCTACCTCCAAAGGGAAACAATCTTTACCCAGGTAATTAGGGAAGGCTTCCCTGAACAAGTGACATTAATACTGAGACCAGAATGAGTCAATCATATAGGAGGCATCTTCCAGACATGGGAAACAGTATTAGTGAAGTCTCAATGGTGAGTTAGCACAGTGCTTTCAAGAAACTGAAAGGAGGCCCATGTGACTGGAGTAGGAGACAATGAATGGGGAAGAGGCACCAGGTGAGGGGAAGAGGCACCAGGTGAGGGGAAGAGGCACCAGGTGAGGAGAAGACAGACCAGGTGAGGAGAAGACGGACCAGGTGAGGGGAAGACGGACCAGGCCCTGCTACAGAAGGACTTCAGAAGCCAGGCCAAAGACTTCAGGCCTTACCTCATAGGCAATGGGAACCTAATGAAGAGTTTTAAACATGGGAGAGCCCATTAAAAGGACGTATCTACCCATCACACGGAGGGAGTGTCAGAGTATGAGAGATAAGAGACTCTAGTTGGGACACTAATGTTATAGTTCAGGCAAGAGATCTGAGGCCTTGGACCAAGGTGGAGGCAAAAGAGATGAGGAGACACACCGTTTGGGGTGGACTGGCAAAATCTGTGGTTTGGGTGGACATCACAGGTGGGAGCGGATGCTTTTCAAAATAGCTTCTTGGTTTCTAGCTTGAACAACAGGATGGCGGATGGTGGTATTTGCTAGAACAGGATTATTTGCCCAGGCTGACCTGGAGACCTATAAACCATCATCTCTATGCAAACCTGAATTCCAAGTTTCAAAACATGTATCTAGCAACAAACTTTTGGAGCAAGGCCTACATAAAAATTGCAAATAGCTCGACTTTTATCATTTTATTAATATCAGGTATTTTCAAAAGAGGCTTGTTCTGTATAACCAAGCCTGGGTCTCAGATATCCACATCCTTGAAAAGCAAAGCAAAACAGAAAAATAGAACAAAAAAAAATTGCCCACAGTTTTGCTTTGTTTTGTTTTGTTCCTATTTCTTGCTGACTAAAACTAAATACTGCCATATGCTCAGAAAATATCCAGCGTTTGCATGTTTTGGGTTTCTTTTTTTTTTTTAATTTAGTTTTATCTGGTGGAGTCACAGAGACTTTAGCTAAGTAAACCTATAATCTGAGCCTCGTGAATAACTATACAATTGAGCAATTGCAGTAATCACTGACGGCTGCTGTGTGGACAGTAGGTTTTGGAGATTTTTCCAAAAATTTTTTTCTCAAATGCCAGGAAAGAGAACACATGAGTTGAATCTCATGGCCCAGTGTCCTTTGGAATCTGCAGCCTCACTCCAAAAATAATTAAGGTGAAGAAATAGGGCCTTGGTAAGCCAAACGCATTTCCAGGCCTAAGTCCATTTCTCAAAATAATCTGTTGGGATTTTTTTTTAAGTGGAGAAACTTTGGAATAGCTCAATCTGTGCAGAGCCTTTTCGAGTGCAGACAATGATCTTTTTAGAACCTTCACTGCCTGATTATTGTTTATAGTGTCTCCACGTCTCAGTGCATTATCACAAACCCTGCAGATTGATATTTATAGCCCCCGTTTTTCTGTTGTAAAAGCTTGCTGGTAGCTGTGAGTTAACTTGTATAAAGTTAGGATGTTGGGGCCAGGTGTGATATGGCTCACGCCTCTAATCCCAGAACTTTGGGAGGCCGAGGCAGGTCACCTGAGGTCAGGAGTTTGAGACCAATCTGACCAACCTGGTGAAACCCCGTCTCTACTAAAAATACAAAAAATTAGGATGGGGAGGAAGGCAGCAAATCATACTGCCATGCGTGTACCTATGCAACAATCTTGCATGTTCTTCACATGTACCCCAAAACCTAAAATGCAATTTAAAAAAATAAAAAATAAAAACACAAAATACAAAAAATTAGCTAGGCATGGTGGTACATGCCTGTAAGCCCAGCTACTCAAGAGTCTGAGGCAGGACAATTGCTTGTACCTGGGAGATGGGGATCACAGTGAGCCAAGATCCTGCCACTGCACTCAAGCTTGGGTGACAGAGCAAGACTCTGTCGCAAAAAAATAAATAAATAAATAAACCAGGATGTTGGTAAATTTGAGTGATAGAATTTGAACTTAAACTTGTCTAATGCTGAAACTCAAGATGATGAAGATTCCCATTTTACTCTAAAGTTGTAAGCAAAGGAAAGGACAGAGCTGTTCTAAGGCCCAGAAACAACAGTACTGGTTCTAGATTTGCCTGGGTGTCTCCAAGTTCAATATGTCCCAAACACAAACCATCACATTCCCTACAAAGCTCCAAAGCTTGATTCCTTCCCATCTTCCCCAACTCATTCAATAAAGCTGCCATCTACCAAGTTATTGGTACTAGAAATCTTGGGATCAATCTTCATGCCTCTCACTTCTGGTGTTACCATCTATGGCTCCTACCTTCTAAGCATCCTTCAAATTAACGATGTTCTTCATCCCCATCCATCTTCCACTATGTTAGTTTTAGCCCTCGTCATCTCTGCTCTGCATTTCCCATAGCTCAGGTTAGACCCAATGTTGAAATTTGAACCGGGCAAATTCTCATTAGAGACAAGATTTTTCTGAAACACAAATGAAACTCTGTGTCCTCACTCCTTAAATGGCTCTCCATTGCTTCTACACAATGAGAGCCACAATCCTGATCATTTTACATGGGGTCGTTTTTCATCAGTTTCAGCTTCATCTCCTGCTCCTCCTCACCCACCTCCTTCAAATCCCCTGCTCACATTCATGCCCTTCCCTTCACACCAACCATCTCTTGGCCATTGAATATCCTTCTCTCTTACACTCCTCTGTGCCTTTGCACATAATACTCCCTCTGTCTCCACTGTTTCTTCTTTTCTTGTCTCCTAGAGAATGCCTACTTATCTTTCGTCTTCTCTGGGAAGCTTCCTTTCAACTCACAGGCAGAATTAGTTTCTATTTCACTCCGCTTTTACAATGTTTATCACAATGAATAGTGGTGGTCTGTTGTCTGCCTTGAGGACTCTGATTTCCTAAAAAGTGGTGATTATGTATTATTCACCACTGTATTCTCCCATGCCCAGTCCACGCCTAGTCCTCAACAGCATCTCAAGTGTCTGGCAAAGAAGTGGGTGAATAAAAAATCATGGCACCCAGGCTTTAGAAATTGGGTGTGGTTTTGCACTAATATAGCAACTATTTCCAGGGAATAGAGAAGACACTAGAGAGAGCACAAGGTGACTCAGAGGTGAATGTGCCTGTGACAGAGGGCCAACGGGATGTTTAAAAACTCCAACAAGCATAAATGAATATCGGCAGACTCCCCTGCAATTGGCAGGCATTTTCCTTGGGCAGCTCTGTGTGATTTGCGTAATTGAGGCGGTTCTGCCCATCTCGTAAATCACAGTCTGAAAACAGCCACATGGCAGCAGTCTGGCAGGGAAACCAAGGAGGGCTTTGTTTGGAGGATATTCCCAGCCAGGCTGGGCAAATCATTTTCCAGGTCTCATTTTATTTTAACATGAATATATTGCAAGCCCATTAGGTATTTGGCCTTTTGCTCTATGCACTAATGAGTTTTTTTTAAGTGTTAAATGTTCTCTTCTCACTCAGAAAATTATAGCCTCACTGAGAAAGCTAATATACACACCTGGAATTATCAGAAGTAACAAGGCTAAGTAAGATCAATGTTAGATTGTGCAAAATCATTTGGGAGTAAAGAAATACCTAGGGGATGGATGGATTGATGGATGGATGGATGGATGGATGGATGGATGGATGGATGGGTGGCTGGGTGGATGGACAGATGCATGAGTGGATCGGTGGGTGGGTTGGTAGGTTGGTGGATACATGAGTGGATGGGTGGGTGGATGGGTGGATATATGAGTGGATGGACAGATGTATGAGTGGATGGGTGGGTGGGTTGGCAGGTGGGTGGATGGATAAGTGGATGGGCGGGTGAGTGGGTGGGTGGATGCATGGGTGGAAGATAGATGGTAAGCTGAGATAGTTAGGGAAGAGTTTATGGTGTCCAGTTCCAGGCACAGAACTTAACACGCAGGCCAAGCTTAAAAATGTTTGAATAAGAGACATGGAAGAGGAGTCTGGTAAGAAATGGAAAGGCAGTAAGGAGGAGAAACAACATTATAAAATGGAAGGAAATCTTGACAAAAGTATGAAATGAGCACAATGTGCAGCAGAATGGTCTGAAGGGAAGAAGATGGAGTCAATAACTATCACTATAAAAATGGCCATTTACAGAGCTCTGACCATGTGCTAAGTACTTTTCATGTGCTGTCTCCAGCATTCTTCATATACATATACACATGCGTGCATGCGCACACACACATACACACACACAATCATATGGGTACTGCTAACTCAATATGGTATATTAATGGAAGGAAAGCTCAAAGAAGTTAACCACCTTGCTGTAAGTCACCCAGCTAGTAGATGATGAGGATAAGACTGGAATCCAGGCTCTCAACTTGTTCTTACCACTGCACTGACCTAACTAGATGAACAGAGAATAGATTTTGAAACATCATGACTTCAATAAGGTGGAATTTCTCCAGGTCCCTTTGCCACTTCATTAGGCAATGTTTCTAAGGACCATAGAAATCGTATATTTTTCCTGCTTCCCAAAATTTTTAAGTTACTCCATGCAGTATATATATTATGCAGAGTAATTGATTCAGCTGCTGAGACCTAATAGCCAATGTAACTGCAAAATGTTGATTTCTGATATGGAAGATCAGACTTTTCCAAGCCTGAGTAAAAACTCTTTATTGAATGGTGATCTACCATTCCCATGCCCACAAGCTACAAACTGAGCTAATAATGACATCAACCTCCTCTTTGCCACCTCCTCTTCTTACCAGTCTCTAAATGCTGGAGTTCCCCAGCAGTCCTTCTCTATCAACACTCTTTTCTGGGTGACCTTTCCTAGTCTCATAGCGTTAAATATCTTCCATGTGCTGACGACTTCCAAATGTCTATCTCCTGCCTGACCTCTCTCTCCTGAGGGCCAGTCTTGTATATACTCCTGCCTACTAGGCACCTTCAGTCAGAGGTTTCATAGATGCTGCCAACTTCAGTATATAAAACAAAGCTATTAGTTGTCCCCTATTCCCCATGTCTGACCACCCCCTCAGTGTTTGTTGTCCCAGCCAGTGATGTCAGTGTTCAAACAATTACTCAAACCTTGCACCTAGAAGCCATCATTGGTTAATTGCTTTCCCTCTCACTCTATGTCCACTCCACCAGCAAACCCTATCAGCTCCACATCCTGAATCTGTCCCTTTGTCTCCATCAGCACTGCCACTATTCTCTTGGACCTTTAACTTATATTCTTGTCATCCTAAAGTCTATTCTCCTCATAGCAGTGAGTGATGCTTCTGAAATATAAATTATATTATGTCATCCCTTTGATTAAAGCCCCCCACAGTGGGCTCCCATTGCACTGAGAATAGTGACCAGAAGTCTTCAACAATGGTCTACAGGGCTCTCTATTGGTGTGGTCCCCAATTTCTCCCCTTTTCTTCCTTCTATCCCCCTTTCCCGTCCCACCTTTTCCACATCTCACTATGCTTCAGCTCCATAATCTACATTTTCTTCCCTAAAAACACTAAGGTTGGCCAGGCACAGTGGTTTATGCCTGTAATCCTAGCACTTTGGGAGGCCACTTGAGACCAGGAGTTCAAGAGGAACCTAAGCAACATAGTGAGAACTCATCTCCACAAAAAAATACTTAAAAATTAGCTGGACGTGATGGCATATGCCTGTAGTCTTACCTACTTGAGCGGGAAAGGCAGGAGGATCTCTTGAGCCCAGAAGTTCTAGGCTAGAGTGAGCTATGATCATGCCATTGTACTCCAGCCTGGGTGACATGGGAAGAATCTGTCTCTAAAAGAAACAAACACACACCAAGCTTGTTATTCTTCAGTGCCTTTGCACCTTCTGTCTCTTCAACACACAACACTCAACTCATTTCCGCTTTTGACGGATGGGTGAACATATGGATGGACGGATGGATGGATGGATGGATGGATGGATGGATGGAAAGATGGGTGGGTGGGTGGGTAGGTGGATGGATGAATGGGTAATGGAATGCTCTCTCCATTTGGAATTGCTCCACACTAATCAAATATATGAGAAAATCATAATGCATCAAGATGCCAATCTTTCAGCCTTCCAAATAACATGATGATTTAGCCCAAGTTAAAACACTCAACATTCGTTTAAGGAATGATACTGATTGATGAGTGAAAGGTGAGAATGTTTGGAAGTCTGCAAGAAGAACTGATATTTTTTAGTCCCCAGATGACACCTTCTTTGCCTGCATAAATTGTTATTCCTGGCAGGAAGTACTGGTCACTCCTCACCACTTGAATGAAAATAAGAATGAAATGAAGGAAGGAAGGAATGGAAATAAGAGACAAACAGGAAACCGTGTTTATTTTTTACCAGAAGTCAGCCAAACGCCCACACACCTATGCTGTGCATTTCCTCTGTTGGGTGTTATAAAATGCAGCAAGAAAATGACCTTTTCCTCCTCCCTTTCTCCAAGAAGCTATCTCATAATCACCTTCTGGGTACAGAGCATGTGAAAGATTGCAGTGGAGCACAGCTTAGAGGCAAGAAAAATCCTCCATCCTTGATTTATCCAGGCTTTCTCAAGAGAGTCATTTTGAAACTCTCCTTAACAGGGAACCATGCAGATATTTTGCAGTGATAAGGCTAAAAAGGACAAGGGAACATTTGATTTAAAACCCTAGCATGCCTTACTGGGTCACAAGGTAGATCAGGTTGCTGTGGAAAACTTTTCTGTAATGAAATGATGTGGAAGAAAACAACAGGACCCCTAAAGGCGTGGGATGTGCACATGTTTGTAAACCTTGCACTCCAGGGCTGGTAAAGTTTACCTTTTATTGATTTATTTTGCTCAGCGAGTTTTCTTTATCCAACAGAGGCTCTTCTCAAGAGAAGTTGGAAAGTGAATATCTGTTCTAATTTAGACTGCTCTTTTAACTTCATTTAAATTACTATTATCATGCCCAGTCTTCCATAATGATGCACCTTGGTAGGCCGAAATGTCTCTGAGGTGCAGGCCTTTAATGAAGATCTTAGTCCAAGAGATATAATTTGACTAGTCTGCCATGAAGTGCTCACTGACTAAGCTGGGCTTTGTCCCCACTTGCGCTGACCTCCCCTGCCCCTTAAAGATGCACTCTGTTTGGTTCTCTTCTGTTTTTCATGGCACAGGTATCTGACTGTCTCCTTCTGCTTAGCTCCACCTGCCCATTCTTTGTATAACAAGAGCATCACAGTCAAACACTAACAGGAATATTGGCAAGATATCCTTATCCATATCCACATAGGCAAGAAAGTCATTAAAAGGTCATTTCATTGAGAATAAATTGCTTTAAAATGTAGTTGTCAGCCAGTGCAGTGGCTCACACCTGTAATCACAGCACTTTAGGAGGCCAAGAGGAGTGGATCTCCTGAGGTCAGGAGTTCGAGACCAGCGTTGTCAACATGGTGAAATCCTGTCTCTACTAAAAATATAAAAATTAGCTGGGAGTGGTGGTGCATGCCTGTGATCCTAGCTACTTGGGAGGCTAAGGCACAAAAATCGCTCAAACCCAGGAAGTAGAACTGGCATTGAGCTGAGAACACAACACTGCACTCCAGCCTGGGCAACAGAGCAAGATTGTCTCAAAAAAAATAATAATAATAATAATAATAATAAATAAAATAAAAGTAAGATGTAGTTGTCTTAAGTTTTTACACATGCTGAAGAATTTGGAGCTTCATTCTGACCTTTTCCCACTTACAAAGGAGTCAGAAAATTCTCCCAGAAGTTTCAGAAGAGTTCACAGTATAGCAAGAATCTTGACTTGAACGGAAGCTGTGTTTCCCTGAGGAGTCAGGTATGTGAAGCTATCACTGGGCTCCAGTGGGCACATGAGATTGATCAAATAAAAGGTCTCAAGCATTGGAAATAAGAGGCCATTTTAGGCAAAGCATGGGAATCTGTCACTCAGACCAACTCTTCAGGAATTTATGCCTGGGTTCTAGGAAGAAGGGAGTCACAAGTGAAATGATGGGGGTGCCATGACATGGTGAAGCCATGACAGCATTGGTCTGGAATCAAAGCCTGGTGACACAAAATGGGAAGAGACAAGGGATCCTGTTAGGTCGAAAACATGAGGCTGGGTGCGGTGGCTCATGCCTGTAATCCCAGCACTTTGGGAGGCCGAGGTGGGTGGATCACTTGAGGTCAGGAGTTAGAGACCAGCCTGACCAATATGGTAAAATCCCATCTCTACTAAAGATGCAAAAATTAGCTGGGCATGGCGGTGCATGCCTGCAATCCCAGCTACTTGGTAGGCTGAGGCAGGAGAGTCTCTTGAGGCTGGGAAGTGGAGGTTGCCGTGAGCTGATAACGCACCATTGCACTCCAGCCTGGGCAACAAGAGCGAAACTCCATTTCAAAAAAGAAAGAAAGAAAACATGAGCAACTTTGCGCCTCAGAGGTACCAGCAAATTAGCAGTGCCAACCTATGTGCTTTGACTCTCTCAACCCAGACCCCATTTCTTTTACAACACCTCCCCGCCCCCATTCCTTATCTAGTCTTCAGAGAATAATCAACAATCCGTATCTGTGGAGGATCCACCACCCCTTCTTAACCTTCCCAGGAAGGAGCCTCGAAGCACTTGGGTAGGAAGAGCGTACATATTCAATGAGCTCCACTCTGAAAACAGACGGCCTCTGGCATGGGACTCCACACCCAGAAGGCCAGGAAAATGGTGCCAGGTTTGGGAAGAGGGATAGAGAATCCTGAGTTCCAGCCCCAGCTTTGCCGCTGACAGATGGGACGACTTAGGCAGAAAACCGCTTCCCCTCTCTGGGGCCTCTGTTATTTCTTGCACAAAACGGGAGGGTTGCTTGCAATGAATCTCCTTTAGGGGCTTCTCTGGGTCTGGAATTCATTCTTTCGAAAGGTAGTGTGGAACCTCCAGACTCTGGAACTACCTGCATGGCTGGGGAGGAACTGCACGGAAGGTACGGGATCTCCCGGGTTCACCGTTGCAAGTGCACTGTGCCGTGCGTGCAGGTTCACTTGCCACAGAAGTGGAATAGAAAGTGTCAAACATGCATCGTCGTATCGTCCCACGTCACCCAGCTGATGGGCCTCCAATCTGGATCCAATTTCCTGTCTTATTGCTCTGGGCTCCACTTTAAGGTGAAGAGTTTCGCATCTGGAACGTGAACAGCCAGAGCCTGCAGGGAAGTCCGCTTTTCTTTTCCGTTTGTTGAAATCATACCACCCCTATCTCCCTCCCTTCGGGGCTGGCCAGTCTTTCTCACCTTCCCTCCTGAAACTGCAAACAACATATATTCGGAAGCGAAGTGATAGGTTAGTGCAATGAACTGAATGTGTCCTCCCCAAATTCACATATTGAAACCCTAATCCCCAGTGTGATGGCGTTTGGAAGTGAGGCCTTGGGAGGCCATCAGGTCACAAGGAGTACTCATGAACAGGATTAGTGCCCTTATGAAAAGAGACTCCAGAGCGCTCTCTCGGCCTCTTCCTGCCGCATGAAAATACAATGAGAAGCTGACCATCTGTAACCCTGGAGAAGCCCTTACCAGAACCCAACCACGCTGGCATGGCTGATCTCAGACTTCCAGCCTCCAGAACTGTAAGAAACAAATTTCTGTCATTTATAAGACACTTAGTCTATGGTACTTTGTTACAGTACCCTGAGCAGGCTAAAACAATCAGTGAGTTATGATGCCTGAATGAGAAATAAAGCAGTCTAATTTGGAGCGAAGGGAAGTGAGTGTGGGATCATTCTTGTAACAGGGAAGAATGAGCAGAGGACAGATCCTTCCTTATTTAACCACCTCTCATTCTTACCACTATCCTGTTTAGAGATGAAAATAGACAGTTAAATATTTGGTTAGTCAAGGAGATGTTCACCCAGGAATAAAATTTCTCATGTGTCATTTGCCTTGGTCCCCTAGAACCTGCCCTCCAGTGTCAAACCAAAGGAAATGAGGAAAAGGAAAACAATGATAAGAGGGGACTTGAACCTTAACTGCTGCTTCCTCGGCCAGACGGGTCTGTCCTTAACTGCACTGTCCTATTGCTTGTGAGGTCACTGCTGTTATGTGCTTGCTGGCATTTGGGTCTGGTCTGGTATTGATTTAAGGGAAGGAAATACATCACAAATCTTTATGGGCAAAGATAATTGCAATGGGGCTCGTTTTTCCTAACCAAAGTCTTTTCTTCATTGCCACTGGATTCGAAAGGACTCCATCTCCACATTCTCCACCAGGGCTGTCTCCCCAGAGAGGGCATTCCAGTCCCTGCCCTCTGGCCTTTAATGTGGCCATCAGCTAATCTTTGAAATCCTCCTCTTCCACCCTTCCCTAGATAGCTCCTGAGGCTGCAAAGAAATTTTCCTTTAAAGCAACAACTCTATTGTCCAGATACAGGGCTTTGTACTTGACCATTTGAAGTCTGATCTTTTCATTCATACTTTGATGAATAAAGTGATCTATTATTTTTACATGTACAAAGAACCAGCCTAAAGGTTATGCCCAACTCACAAGTTCTGTTTGTAGATAACGGTAGCTGGTGAAGAATGTACCCATTCTCTCACCATGTTCCTTCTAGGCTATAAAAAAAAAAGCAAATCTCAAACCAAGTTTGTCCTATCACATGGACATTTATTCAATAAATAATTATTGGCAAGCAGGCACAACACAGCTCACGCAATCATTTCCATAGACGCAAACAAACTTCCAGCTCTCTTTTGGGACCTATGAACATGACATTTACAGAATAAATTTTGTCAAGACAGACACAACAATATGCCAGAAGCAGGATTCGGTTTCTCTCAGTTATCCTCGCAAGACCAGAAATGCTCCCAAGTCAGAGGCTGAAGCCAAGGTCCTGCGGTGACCCAGCCTCAGATGCCTTCTCTAAGGGTACATGCTACAACCTTGTAAGATGGTCATGTCTTGGTCATGGAAGGTAACGTGTGTCTCTAAAATATTTTAGCCAACACACAAAACCTGAATACTTTGATTTCTCCAATGAGAATGCATTTCTAATAATCGTTGTGTTAATTAACAAGCGATCAGGTTCACCAATAAGAGCATTTCTGATATCACTCAAAGGAATTGGTCAGCTTGCTTTAGGCAGACAGTAAGTGAAGGGTCTCCGGAGAATCTCCGACCTGTGTTTTGTGCAGATAAGCGAACTGGCACAGGGGGCTTCCCTAAACATGCCCGCAGTGGACTAAGGGCCCACGTGTGCACTGAGGGAGTGGCATAGAGTCACAAGGAATTCACATCTTATACAAATAGGGAACCCAGCCCCATCAGCATGTATGTAAAAGCCCTTATATTCAACTATGAAGGGGGTAACCAGGAACCTGCTTTCAGGACCCCTCTCTTTGCTGAGAGCTTTCCTTTTGCTTAGTAAATTCTACTTCACTCACTCTTCAAGTGTTTGCATGCCTAATTTTTCCTGGTTGTGATATAAGAACCCAGACCTAGCTGAGCTAAGGAGAAAAAAAATGCATCATCAGTATGTTATCTAGCAAAGCCTCAGATGTTGACCAAAATCTGGAGAACAGAGCACTGGTAGTGACTGCATTGGGTAGGGTACCTCTGCTGTAGCTAACTAGATATCCACACTCCCACCCCATCTGCCACCTTTTCCAGTGTGAATTCTCACTTTGGTTGACTGGCTGAATATAAAGTTAAAGCTTAAACTGACTGCCCATGCACAATTTTGCATAGTCTATGCTAAAATACTTTAAAGGAGAACATTGCAACCACTCCTTATGACTCAGCTTCTAAGTCACAGCCCAAATCAAGTCAATCCTAACTTCTTGAGTATTCTGCCTTATGTATTTCATGTGCAATGCTGGATGCTTCCTACCTCAAGTGTGTGCAGATGAAGAAAATACACAATGAATTTATAATGTTGTGGAGGCAAAGACATGCAAACATATTATTTGAGGAGGAAGGAAATATGGAGGGATAAAAAAGCAGTTAGTTGCAAGATGTCAGATTGAAACATTGGTATTGTGCTCTGCACATTTTTTTTTTTTTTTTTTTTTAGACAGGGTCTCACTCCTTTTTTTTTTTTTTTTTTTTTGAGGTGGAGTCTGGCTCTGTCACCAGGCTGGAGTGCAGTGGTGCGATCTCAGCTCACTGCAACTTCCACCTCCTGGGTTCAAGCCATTCTCCTGCCTCAGCCTCCCTAGTAGCTTGGGACTACAGGCGAACACCACCACACCCAGCTAATTTTTGTATTTTTAGTAGAGACAGGGTTTCACCATGTTGGCCAGGATGGGCTCCATCTCTTGACCTTGTGATCTCCCCACCTCAGCCTCCCAATGTGCTGGGATTACAGGCGTGAGCCATTGCGCCCAGCCTCTTCACTTTTTTTTTTCAATCTTATTCAAATGACATCCTTGATATTACAATGCTACGGCTAGTTATGGGTACCGATTAGGTTAAAGTATTAACCAACTGGATGAAAAGTATGTATGTAAATTATACTTTACATTTCAAAAATAAAAATAATATAATAAAAAGACATATTTAAGGGGAAAGATGAAGAGTTCTGCTTTATATGCTTCATTCATACTTTGATGAATAAAGTGGTCTATTATTTTTACATATATAGAGAACTGGCCTAAAGGTTACACCCAACTCACAAGTTCTATTTGTAGATAATGCTAGCTGCTGAAGAATGTATTCATTCTCTCACACTGTTCCTTTCAGGCTATAAGAAGGAACTATGTGTGTTTTCTATGGAATATGGAAATTGTTAAGAGTCCGGTGGGTAGTTGGATATGCAGAAGGAGACGTTTTCTTATGATTGGGTAAACATAGGTTTTAATGCCAAAGAGAAGCAGTCTGTAAAAAGACTGAGGATGTAGGAGAATTTGAAGGTCATGCGCAGAGATTCCAGAGGACACAGGGTAAGGCTGGGTGGGAGAGAAAGAGAGGAAGACCCAAGTGAGAGGAACCCCAAACAGTATTCATAGGAAGGTAGACCAGAGCATCTGCAGCTACATGGCAGACCAAGGCTGATGGTAAAGTGAGGCGTTCTGTGATGACCTTGTCTCAAGGTCTCAAACAGAGCTGGGAGGTAAAGCAACTTCATGCCAATGTAAGGTTGCACACTCAATGGTGGTCAAGTCTACGGGTGCAGCAGTTCATCCCAAAGTCTTATTTATACAGGTCCTTTCCTTGATCTGGGTATGGGAACTCCATCAGGATAAGATGTGGTCTCTTGCTTAATCATGAACTCTCTGCCACAATTACCTTGTTGGCCCAATTACCTGGCTCCTACTTGACCCAGCTGAGAACACTGCTTCTTTGAACCCCTGGGTTTTCTAATCCTAAAAACTACACCTGTATACTCAGTGTCATTATAAATATGCACCCATACCTGGGGTGTTCCCCCATCTATCCTAATGGATGACTACATCCAAGGAAACATCCAGAAGTTTTAGAGCACCTGAGAAAGCAAACTTACACACGGGTATACCTCCTCTTTAAATGGTACCTACTTACGGTTTTATCTGATAAATAAAATCACTGCTTAGTCATTTGTGAAAAATGTGGAAAATATTTTTAAAAAGCACAAAGAACAGAATTAAAATCACCCATTATTTGTACTCCTCTACCAGAAGTAACTACCATATTACCATTTAAAACCTACATCCTGTTTTTTTTCTTCACGCAGATAACTTAAATATTTTATTAAAATGGATCTAGTCACATAATAATGTACTCTGTTTTTCTATGTCAGGAAATATTCTTCTATTAAAATAATGTCAATGGTTGCATGGTACAGATTAATTTTCCAAGTTTTCATTTTTATGAAAAAATTGTGTTTACTATGCCTGTAAATAAGTCTTTGCAGAAATCTATTCTTATTTCCTAAAGATGGATTCCTAGACATGGAATTGATAAACGAAAGCATATGTGCATTCATAAAGCTTTCAAGACATGGGTAAATTACCCTGCAGAAACTCTAATCTTCCCTCCCATCAGAGGTATATGAAAGAACCTTATTTCCTGTTCCCAAACTTTGCAATATTAAAGATGTTCAGCCATACCAATCACGCCAAGTAGCTATTTGCGTTACAGAGGAAGCAGTAATTACTGAGTAGTCAAGGGCATGGACTTCAGAATCAGATCGTCCTGGGCACAGATGTGTAGTTCTATCACTTCTGGTGTGAGAGAATTCCAGTGGGTTGTTCTAAAAGGAAAAGAAAAAAGCCTTATTAAGGTATAATCACCATATAATCAATTGAACACATATAAAGTACATAATTTAAACCATAAGACACCTGGCATGGCATACGAACATCAGACAAAACAGACTTTACATTTATGCAGCTCATGAAACCATCACCGCAATGAAGATGGCGAACGCATCCATCCCCCTCAAAAGTTTTCTTTTGTAATTTTTCCTTTCTGGCCTTCTCTAGTCCCAGCCCCAAGCAAGCACAAATCTTTCTGTCTCTATAGATGAGTTTATATTTACTAGAGTTTTGTATAAATGCCACAAAATAGCATGTACTCTTTTTCACCTTGCATCTTTCACGCAACATAGTAATTTTGAGATTCATTTGTCTTGTCACGTATATCAACAGGAAACTGGTGACAATGGGATAGAATTGAGACTGGGAAGGTCAAGTGACTCAGTGAACAGAGTGGGATCAGTGCCTGGGTGTCATGTGGGGAGAACAGCAGAAATGAGTGAGAGTTCAGGGTACAGTGGTGAGGGGTGGCAAGGACGGGGTGGGAGTGACACATTTGTAAGCAAAAGACAGGGCTGAAAATCAAGCCTCAGAACAGCACTCTCTTAGGATGCGTGGAATCACATGAGCTCAAATCCACACTATGTCACCACAAAAAGCAAGTCAGAGGAAGTTCCTGGCATCTGTGTGAGTCTTTGCTTGCTAAAGGGGCAATCAATCTAATTCTAATTAGAGAATTCGAATTAGAACTATCTATGGATTTGCCAGGAGAGCCCTTAACACTCTGATATCCATTCATTTCTTTTCCAAAATGGAATTTCTTGTTTTTTTTGTTTGTTTGTTTGTTTTTGTTTTTTTTGAGATGGAGTTTGACTCTTGTTACCCAAGCTGGAGTGCAATGGCGTGATCTCGGCTCACCGAAACCTCCACCTCCTGGGTTCAGGCAATTCTCCTGCCTCAACCTCCTGAGTAGCTGGGATTACAGGCACACGCCACCATGCCCAGCTAATGTTTTGTATTTTTAGTAGAGATGGGGTTTCACCATGTTGACCAGGATGGTCTCGATCTCTTGACCTCGTGATCCACCCACCTCGGCCTCCCAAAGTGCTGGGATTACAGGCTTGAGCCACTGCACCCGGCAGGGAATTTCTTGTTATTGACTAAGTTGAAATCACTGGAGTTATTTGTATTAAAAAGCCCACACACATCTGGTAATTTTGTTTTATTCTATTACTGCCTATACAATGCTAATAAACACGATTTTCTTCCAGTCTCCAAGCTACTTTTGGAAAAATTAAAAAGACATATTTCACTGCAAACAATCCTCTTTGAATTGACATGGCAATTCTAAAACTTTCCCTCTAGTTCCCAAAAGTAATTACACCCAGTCGGGGCAAAGAAATCTTTGTTTTCTGATTATAGAACAGATGTTTTCCAGAAGCAAATTACCCCTGAGCCACTAGTAAAAATAATAAAACAAATTGATCTTTGATTTAGGAAACAGCTATGTGATTCTGCCAGCAACAAACACTTATCAGAAGAAAAAAAAAAAAAAAAGAGTTGCCATTTATATGAACCAAACATATTTCACATTTCCTGATTTTCCTGATTTCCCAGAATTCTGAGATTCCAGAAATCAAGAGCAAGAGCCAGTCGCTGCTATTTCTTTGAAAGCAGTGGAAGCCTTCAGGGCACTTGATTTTGGCAGAAGAATTTCATGAGCTCACCCCTGTTGGATCTTAGGATTCTAGGTACATCTCACCTATTATCTTCCCTGTAAAGGTACCAACAATTTTCTACAGGGTGGTTCTGACCAGTTATTCACTCACCATTCAACTTCGCTGAGCAACTACTATTTCAGGCACAGTGTCCCTGGCCTGATCTAACCCTTTCAGGAGTTTCCCTATTGCCTGCTAAACTAAGCTAAGCATCACCTGGGAATTGGAGTGCCTCATCCGGGAATTGGAGACCCTCCCCAAGTGCTCCTAGCATCCTTTCCTTTTTTTTTAAGACAATCTTGCTCTGTCACCCAGGCTGGAGTGCCGTGGTGGGAACCTGCCGAGGCTCACGGCAACCTCCGCCTCCCAGGTTCAAGCGATTCTCATGACTCTGCATGAGAGGCTTGTGCTTCAGCCTCTCGAGTAGCTAGGATTATAGGTGAATGCCACCTCACCCGGCTAATTTTGTATTTTCAGGAGAGATGAGGTTTTGCCATGTTGGCCAGGCTGATCTCGAACTCCTGACCTCAGGTGATCCACCCACCTCAGCCTCCCAAAGTGCTGGGATTGCAAGTGTGAGCCATTGTGCCCGACGTGCCCCTAGCACCCTTTTTTATTCTTAGCTTCCATTTCTCTGTGCTCTTCTTTCCTCTACTACTTCCCACTTTAAGTTGACTTCCCAGCTAGAGATAGTCACATTTTATGCAAGAAATTTTTTCGTCAATTCACATATCTTAGGACCAATTGTCCTGCAGGAATAGATATAATGTTTGGAGTATATATCGTTACAAGCGAAATTATTCTTACAGCTATGTAGCCATCAATTTCCCCATTTTCACCATAATTTTGTCCAGTTATAGAATTTTGTGAACCTAAGGTGAACCTACCCTAGTCTGTTTTATTTTTTCTCAACATTAGCTCTAACACATCCTTCTAAATCACGATTAAAGTTATCATAACCACTGCTTGGTCTCCTTCCAGCATTTTAACACATCTAGCTTTCCAAAGTTATTGATTTTTTTAGGCACAACTTTTTGTATCAGGCTTAGCACCTGCACAAAATAAGAGTCTAGATAATATTGTTACACAATATATAAAAAATTTAAAAATTATAATAACTGTAAATACTAAAATAGCAACATAATAATCACCACAATCAGAATTTTCAATACAAATAAACAAAAGATTGGTTTTTGGACTAAACAATAGCAATGTGGAATAGTGAGTATTTTGCTTAACCAGCAAAAGATGCATCAACATTTCGCAATCATTCAAACACACTGTATTATTCACTCAGCCCTCCAGCTTGGAAGTTATACAATAAATTGGGTTTTTTAAATTTGAGAAATGAGAATCATTCCAAATTTGTCTAGTAAATAAAACTCCATTAACATTTCTATGCATCATATTTTCAAATTCCTCTAACTCAGGTTCACATAAAATGAAACAACTTTGAAATTTTCTCCCTTAAATGTTCTTCCTCCTTCTCCAAACAATTTAAACCTCTCAGAATCTTATCAACGTTTAAAGCCTAGAAGACACAGAATTAATTTGCTTGTTGCTTAAATCCAGTAACATCTGAACTTCTATTACAGTGCTGTCTTATGTGAATGTGTCTGCTTTTCTTATCTTTTCCTATCCCTCCTTAGACTAGCTGTTTCTTAGCAGACAACTAAGAAATGTTGAACACTCATAGTCCTTAAACACTTAACACAACACTTGCCAGAGGAGGTGCTGAGGAAGTTTGCTGCCAGGTACAGACCCAGCCACGGGATTTCTAGGTCATAGAACAGTTTTATTTTTAATTTTTTAAATTTAATTTAATATCATACTGTTTTCCATAATGGCTGCACTAATTTACATTCCCACCAGCAGTATGTACAGGTTCCTTCTTCTCCACATCCTCACCAACACTTGTCATTTTTTTATTTCTTTTACAGTAGCCATTCTGACTAAAATGATAGCTCACTGTAATTTTGATGTGCACTTCCCTGATAATTAGCAATGTTGATCATCTTTTCATACATCTGTTGGCCATTTGTATGCCTTCTTTTGTGAACTATTTATTCAGGTATTTTGTCCGTTTTTTAATTGGCTTATTTGATTTTGTTGTTGTTAGTTGTTCGAGTCTTTATTTTATTTCTTATCTCTGAGGTGGGATCTTGCTGTCACCCAGGCTAGAGTGCAGTAGCACCATCACAGCTTACAGCTTACTGTATCCTCCAACTCCTGGGTTCAACTGATTCTTCCACCCCAGTCCCCCAAGTAACTGAAACCACAGATGCATGCCAATTCACTTGGCTAATTTTTTAATTTTTTTGTAGAGATGGAGTCTCACTTTGTTTGCTCGTCTCAAACTCCTGGCTTAAAGGGATTCTCTCACCTCAGAATGCCAAAGTGCTGGGATTACAAACGTGAGCCATCACACCCAGCCTTGGATATTAACCCTTCATCAGATGTATAGTTTGCAAATATATTCTCCCATTCCGTAGCTTGTCTCTTTGCTCTGTTGATTGTTTTCCTTCCTGTACAGAAGCTTCTTAGTGTGATGTAATTCCATTTGCATATATTTGCTTTTGTTGCCCATGCTTTTGAGGTTTTATCCCAAAAACTCCAAGGGAAATGAAATCAGTATGCTGAAGAGATGTTTATGCCCCATGTTTATTGCGGCATTATTCACAATAACCAAGATATGGAATCAACCTAAATTTCCACAAATGGATGAATGGATATAGAAACTGTGGTTTATATGCACAATGGAATATTACATACAGTCATAAAAAAAAGAATAAAATCCTGTCATTTGAGACAATATGGAAGGACATTATGAACCTGGAGGACATTATGTTAAGTAAAATAAGCCAAGCACAGAAAGACAAATACCTCATGATCTCACTCATATGTAGACTCTAAAACATTGTTATCATAGAACATATAGTGTCCGTGTCCAAATTTATGCCCTCCCCACTCCCTTTTTTAGAGACAGGATCTCACTCCATTGGCCAGGCTGGAGTTCAGCGGCACCAGCACAGCTCATCACATCCCCGACCTCCCAGTCTCAAGCAATCTGCCCGCCTCTGCCTTCCAAGTAGCTGGAACTACAGGTTCATGCCACGATGCCCAGTTGTGTTTTTAATTTTTATTTTGTAGAGACGGGATTTCACTATGTTGCCCAGGCTGGTCTCAAACTCCTGGTCTTAAGTGATCCTTCTGCCTCGGCCTCCCAGAGTGCTGATTACAGATGGAAGCCACCACACCCAGACTTTTTCTTTTTATTAGGACACCTGTCACATTGGATTAGAGACCCACCCTACTCCAGTGTGACATCATCTCAACTAATTACATCTGCAGCCATCCTGTTTCTAAATAAGGTCACATTCTGAGGTGATAGGAGCTAGGACTTCAACAAATGAATTTTTGTAGAGACACAATTAAACCCATAAGAGGCACCCTTCTATAGAAGAGCCAAAGGAAAAACCTGGAATCACTCTCTGGAGTGAAAGAATGGTCTTGTGAGCTGGCTTTCACTGAGTACTGAATGCCAATTAAGAGACCATTCCAGGTTCTCCCAGATAAGTCACTGAGCCTCTCGGCGTTTTCTGAGTATAACAAAACCTGCCCTATCATCTTCTAAAAGTTGTTTGGAGTAATATGTGGATTTCACAATGTGAATGATGTTTAGGAGTAAATCATAACACTCCTTGAAGAGAAAAACTGTCTCCTGATGGTCCTTTCCTCTGCTCGATGCTGAACCAGGGTACTTAGTTCAACATATTAGTTGAATAAATGAATGAACAAACAACCAAGAAACATGCTGACAATTGATCCAGATGTGAATTGCCCAAATAAGTAATACACTGTAGCCAGAAAAGTCATCATTTACATCCTTGTGATGTTTTGAGGAGAGGGGAGAAGGAAAGCATGATGTTTATACAACATACCACCCTAGCCATCATATAACAAACACAGAGCCCCAGGCAAAAGGAGGAGAAACAGTTACTCCATCTGTCTGAACTTTCCTTAAACATTACCTTTTATAATTCTTCTCAATGACTTAGCCAGCAGATTTCACCATCTTTCATACGTTAAGCTATTTTAGGGCTTTTGTTAGTCACGAGTATATTTCATAAAGCATCTATTTGAAAATGTGTGTTTCTCATGTTATCTTTTTCTTTTAAACACTTGTGAAGATTACCATATATGTTGTCCAACAGCCTCCTTTATTCACTTAGTAGTGTTTCTTGAAATTATTTTCTTATCCACACATACAGAACTACCTTTTCATTTTCAACAGTTGTACAGCATTTCGGTGAATGAATGTACGACAATTCATTTAACAGATGTCTTATCAGAGAATATTTACGTTAGTTCAAATATAATCAAAATCCCCAAACATTTTTCTTTGCAGTCTTCTCAGATAATTTCTGCATTTATAACTGAGAAGTGTCATTTATTTTTTTATTTTTATTTTTATTTTTGAGACAAAGTTTCATTCTTCTTGCCCAAGATGAAGGGAAATGTTACCATCTCAGCTCACTGCAACCTCTGCCTCCCAGGTTCAAGCAATTCTCCTGCCTCAGCCTCTCAAGTAGGTGGGATTACAGGTGCCTGCCACCCCACCCAGCTAATTTTTTTTTTTTTTTTTTTTTTTTTTGCAGAGATGGGGCTTCACCATGTTGGCCAGGCTGGTCTCCAACTCCTGACCTCAGGTGTTCTGCCTGCCTCAGCCTCCCAAAGTGCTGGGATTGCAGGCGTGAGCCATTGTACCCGGCTGAGAAGTGTAATTTAATGTAACCTGGGAGTGAATTGTTGGGCCAAATGTCATTGCTAGATTCTCATTCATTCTTTCTTTCAAGGAATATTTACTGACCATGGACAATAGGCCATGTATTGTTCTACAGTGTTGAACGTGGTAGACGCTGATCCTTCAGGAAGCAGACATCTGAGTAGGGGAGACAAAAATATAGGACAGTAAATGTATAAATAAGCAAGAGAATTTTCAAGAAGAGTAGTGCTTTTGAGTAAATAAAGGGGGCAGTTTGATAAAGATCAACTAGTAGGTGGGAGGAGGAAGATTGTATCAATCAGGGTTTCACCAGAAAACCAGAACCAGTAGGAGCTGTACATTAAGACGTTTATTGCATGGAATTGATATACTCAGTTGTGGGACCTCCCTAGGTAAGCTCAACACCCACAGGGCAGGCTGGCACTTTAGGAACGGATCGAAGCTTCTCTTCTTAGGTGGAATTTCTTTTTCTTCAGGGAAACCTTGGTTCTGCTTTTAAGACCCTTCAGCTAATTGAACCAGGCCCACTGAGATGATCTAGGATAATCTTCCTTTTTTCAAGTCAACTGATGATGGACTTTAATCGCATCTACAAAAGACCATTACAGTGAAGCTTAGACTCGTGTTTGTTTGTTTGAGAACTAGTGACTGTAGCTTAGCCAAGCTGTCACATCAAAAAGATCGTCACAGTGTTCCAGATGGGATGGTCTAAAAAAGTGACATTGAACAAAAAGTTGAAGAATGAGAGAAGGCAGGCAGAGGGAGAAGCAAGTACATAGACCCTGAGACTGGAAAGAGCATGACATGTTTTGAAACACTGCAGGGAGGCCAGTGTGCCTGGACTATTACAAACTAGGAGGAAAGAAAGGTAAAAGATAAGTGGGAGATATCAAGTCATGTGGGCATTTTAAGTTAGAAAAACATGTGCAGAGTTTATTCTAACTAATATAGGAAGACATTAAAAGTTTTAACCAGCAAAGCAACATAATAGATGTAAGCTTTAAAAGATAAACATACTTTTGCTGTGCAGGAAGACCAGTTAGAAGAATGTCCAGGTGAGAGTGGATTGTGGTTTCACTGGGATGTTGGTGGTAGGGAAGGAGAAAATTGGATAGGTTTGAAAAATACTTGGGGTAAACAAAGGCAGACACTGCTACTTAACTATTGGTATCCATTCTCCCCATTTTGCCTGTCAACCGCATCCCCATCTTCCCATTCAATATTCAAGGTAGAATATTCCCCACTGCAATATTCATCAGCTATCCTTGCTGCTGGAGTCAACAGTGGAGATGTACATGGAAGTTGCTAGACAGGCTTCTGGAAGAGCTCCTGTTAAGGGTGGACCCAACTGGCTTGAGGTTTTCATCCTTCCCCCTTCTTCCTCCCTTAAATAGGAATGCAATTTTGGGTACAGCAATCATTCTGCAACTGCGAAAACAAAAGCAGCACAACTTATGTGCATGCATTTGCATGTATATTTGTGCAGAGACAAGGGTGGCTCTGTGTATATGCCTTGGCACTGAGAAGTGAAATGCTTCATAAATAAACTGATTTACTGGGTCTGGACTTTAGTTATCAGAAGTAAAGTTACCAGAAGTCACTTCTCCTTTCTTGACAAACAAAGCACCCACTACCTTTTTCAGCAAGACACAGTGAGGCCTTGAGGTACAAATGGCAGGTTAAAATACTATGATTCCCTTCATTATGTGCATAACTCCTTTGGTGCATTTCCATCTCTAAAAATCCAGAGCAGAATAAACAACCACCTGGCATTTTCTCAAGTTTTGGCTCTGGAATCTATCTCTTAATAATTTCCAGAAGAGATGGTAGAAAAAGAAGCAAAGGTTCATTCAAGGTCAGCTTCCACAACAACTGACTGAATCTCTCTGTAGATAGTGCCTTTAGAAGAGAGAGAAGTGTGTGGGTGTAATGGCATAGTCTCCATTCATTCTGAAAAACAATCGACAGGATGTTGATAATCTGGTGTTTTGGATTTTCCTTTTTTGGGCGGGGGGGCTCTGCTAATTCATTTATTAGGAGGACACTGCCAGCTTGTTTCATTAAAATAAATGTCAAAGTGGCCTTGGGAATGATGATAGGACCAAAGAGTTTATCTGTAGCATCCTTTGTTATGAAAATAGCAGCAGTGGCCCTGAAGAATCACTTGCTCTACCAGATTTTTTTTTCTCACAGCTTTGGTTGCTTAATTATTACCTCATTTACAAATAATAGAGGAGGCCGCAGGAAGAGCAAAGACCTGGTTTTTTTAAAGTGCAAATTCCAGGGCTAAATCTCACACCAATAAATCAGAAACTTTAGGGATGGCACCTAGGAATCTATGTGATTCACATGTGTATGTGATTCTAATATTATTAGAATAACCTAAGTCTCCTTCTTACTCCTAAGAGTCCTTAATATTATGAGTTCTCCTGGAACCAAATAAGAGCAAGGCATAACGAATAATCCAAAGGCAAAGTCTGTTGAAATTGGCTAGTTCATAGTCCCCTATAGGGGGATGGGCGCGGTGGCTCACACCTGTAGTCCCAGCCCTTGGGGAGGCCAAAGTGGGCAGATCATAAGGGCAGGTGATCGAGACCATCCTGGCTAACACGGTGAAAACCTGTCTTTACTAAAAATACAAAAAATTAGCCGGGCGTGGTGGCACGTACCTATAGGCCCGCTACTCAGGAGGCTGAAACAGGAGAATCACTTGAACCTGGGAGGTGGAGATTGCAGTGAACAGAGATTGTGCCACTGCACTCCAGTCTGAGTGACAGAGCAGGACTCTGTCTCAAAAAACAAAACAAACAAACAAACCCTATAGAGTTGAGGAATACATGAAAGAGAAAAAACTACCAGTTCCGCCCTTATTTGCTGGGGAAATAGTCTATTTATTAGTAAACTGTTTCAGGAGCAACCCAGAGTAACATGCATTGTGAGAAAGAAAATCAGCCATAATGGTGAAGGTATGAAATCAAAAGAACAGTCAGAGTTGGGTGGGAACCACTTCTTGCAACAAAATTAGTTTGGTTTTGATATTGAGAAATTGCACATCTCCATAAGAAATGTTGATTTGGAGTTAGTTATATGTTAGAATTAATTCTTTTCTTCTCAGAAACAGAAGCACGAATATGAGGACATATAGTGTATGACGTAGCATTTTTGAAGCTGAGGAAAAAAAGAATCAGTATTTACTAAATTGTGTTGAGACTTTCCATTTAAAAGAAAAAGGAGTTAGATTCCTCCTCCATACCACATACAAAAATGAATTCTAGATGTATTAAATACTTAAAGATAAAGCACAAGACTACAAAAGCATTAGATAATATTTTTATAATTCTAAAGCTAAGCCTTTCTGAGCAAGACATAAAGCTGAGAAGGTAAAAATGAAAAAGATGTGACAGATTTGACTCCACAAAAATAAACAATCTGCACTACAAAAGATACCATAAACAAAGTTAAAAGAAACCAGTAATAGGCTGGGAGAAAATATTTGCAGCAAATAAGACAGATAAGGAAATAATATCTAGACTATAGAGTTACTGCAAAGCAATAAGAAATGGGCAAACATCTCAACAGAAAACAGACAAAACAAGGTAAAGAATACAAATTACACAAAAAGAAACAAACCACAAGCAAACATGAAAATATGCTCACCATATTTTCATGTTTGCAGACAAAAGTTATTGCAGCGAATTTTTTTTTTCCTTCAACTTTTACTTTAAGTTCTAGGATATATGTGCAGGACATGCAGGGTTTTACATAGGTAAATATGTGCCATGGCGATTTGCTGTAAGATATTATCAATGTTTGTTAAATGCTTGCTAGACATCAGGAAGAATAGCATCCATTAGCTATTCTAGCAAATATGTTAAATACTTGCTAGACATCAGGAAGAATAGCTAATGGATGCTATTCTTCCTGATGTCTAGCAAGTATTTAACAAATATTGATAATATCCCATGTTAGCACTAAGGCAGGATAGAGAGCACTTCCAGACACTGCTGATATGTTTGGAAACACATAAATACAGTCATGTGCTTTGTAACGATGTTTTGGTCAATGACGGACTGCGTCTGTGAAGGTGGTCTCATGAGATTATAATACCTTGTTTTTATTGTACCTTTTCAATATTTTCAATATTTACATATATTTAGAAATACAGATGCTTATCATTGTGTTATAATTGCCTAAAGCATGCAGTATAGTAACATGCTATATGGGTTTTTAGCCTAGGAGCAATTTGCTGTACCATATAGCCTAGGTGTGTAGGAGGTTACACCATCTAGGTTGGTGTAAGCACACTCTATAATGCTCATACAATGACAAAATCCCGTAACAACACATTTTTCAGCACATGTCTCCTTTGTTAAGTGACACATGACTGTATAGCTTAAAGCAGGTAGAGGTGATGCAGGCCTTCCATTCTGAATTAGGGTTTATATAGGGTTCAACCATTTGGAACATTATAAACACCTCTCCTCAGCTGTTCACATCACTCTAAATTTTGCTTACCCTTACCAATAGCAATTCACATACAACCTTATCTTTCATTAAAACATACTAGAATTCCACTAGAAAGTAGGTTCCATGTGAGTGGTGATTTTTTTTCTCTCTCTCTGTCACTCAGGCTGGAGTGCAGTGGCATGATCATGGCTCACAGCAGGTTCGACCTCCTGAGCTCAGCATCCTCCCACCTCAGCCTCCCATGTAGCTGGGACTGCAGGGATGCACCACCATGCCTGGCTAATTTTTGTATTTTTTGTAGAGACAGGGTTTTGCCCTGTTGCCCAAGCTGCCCTCAAACTCCTGGACTCAAGTGAGCCACCTGCCTCGACCTGCCAGAGTCCTGGGATTTCAGGCATGAGCCACCATATCCAGCCTAGTGATGATTTTTAAAAAACTGATTCTTACTACTGCATTTCTACTTCCTAGAGCAGCACAAGATACATGGTAGAGGCTTCATAGTTTTTGACTGAACGGAATGAATGAACTCAGTGTCCAAGCTGTGAAAGCCTAGTTCCAGGGATGGAGTTTCTGAATATGATATGTCTCTGGCTAATGTCAGCAGAAAGGAAATTATTATAAAGGCAACAGAGAGCTCTAAGTCCATGAAGAGGAAGAAGGACCTGGATTGGGAATGGCAGGAACTAAGAGAGACTGAGAAGTGGGAAGGGAGAGCCAGGGTCGTGCCCCAGGAATGACGTTAGATACTGCCTCTGGATCCAGCACCACTTCACACCCCAGCTGCCATTGCCAGAACCTCAGTGCCACCTCTATGCAGGGAATTGTTTCTCATCTTCCTGTACCTTTGCTTAACGCATCGTGTGGCTGAACTCACATCCTGTTCCCCTGTCCTGGTTTCAATGAAGTAGAGAGAAGAAATACTTGGCTCATCTCCTAATAATAAGCATATTGGCCTTTGGAGAAAGGAAGGCTACATACAGGGTAGTAAAGAACCCCCTGTGAATGTCCACCATAATCATACAACAATCTTAAATTTTGCCTGTCCTTAAATTTATGGCTGTAAAAATCATGCAGCAACGTGAGAAATGCGTATACTGTCATGTTGAGTTTTTTAAAGCATGTTACAAAACTAAATAGACATTTGATACCACCTCTAAATGAAATAGATGTATAAGAAAGAGGACGCAGAAAAAAATCTACCAAATTCCAAACACGGAGAGTGCTAAGATTATAAGTTTATGGGTGACATTTACTTTGTTCTCCTTTTCACAGAAATAAAGAAAATTTAAATGCATAAATTCTGTTCAATGGCAGGGCCCACTGCTTTCATCTCAGAAATGCCTGTGTATGAGACAGGGTGGAAGGGAAACTAAAATGTGTTGATCTTTGGAAGACTGGCAAGACTAAAATTCACCACCTGCTTTTTTTTGAGATGGAAGTCTCACTCTGTTACCCAGGTTGGATTGCAGTGACACAATCTCGGCTCACTGCAATCTCTGCCTCCTGGGTTCAAGCGATTATCCTGCCTCAGCCTCCCAAGTAACTGGGATTGCAGGTGTGTACCACCACTCCTGGCTAATTTTTGTATTTTTAGTAGAGACGGAGTTTCACCATGTTGGTCAGGCTGGTCTCAAAATCCTGACTTCATGCTCCACCCACCTCGGCCTTCCAAAGTGCTGGGATTACAGGCGTGAGCCACCATACCCGGCCACCACTTGCTTTTTAATCACTAACTACACAATTAAATAACAGGAGTTAAACAGCAAGCATGCTGCCTGGCCTCAGATCAGAGAGGAAATGAGCCAAAATCTCTTGTTTCCAAATCCCTCTCTCATCAACCTATCATAACTCAGAGATTTTCAGGGCTGTGGCCAGAGGCAGGGTTTTCCTCCTAACCAGAAAGATGGGAAGATGAATTATAAGGAAGCACAGGAAAAAAAACAAATAAATGATGAATTCGATTCTTATTAGATAATTTCTTGAACAGAGTGAAAAAGGAGATCAGCAAGGCAGCGTGCCCTCATAATCCAGGCTGACATCAGCTTAGACATTTTTTGTCCTCATCAGCTCAATGGAAAGGTCCTGGTCTTCGGAATTAAATAAACCTGGGGACGAAAGACATTTGACCTTGGGCAAGTGACTTCACTTCATTGACTCTCAGTTTCCTCCTTGGAAAAGGAGGGGAGTTACATCTCTTAGTATTATTTAGACTTCTTTTGTTAGAAGTATCAGAACGTCACTCAAGCCAACTTTAGCAAAAAAGACAAAGGGTGATTTATTATAAGGCAGCCGGAGTGTCTCATGTAACTGAAGAACAACAGGAACCAGGAACAGGAAAGCCGTCGGGAGACCAGGAAGAATGATTTCTCCTTGTTCTTTTATTCTTCTCTCTCTCCAGTGTTTTCATTCCTCTTGGGAGGATCCGACCCTCCCACAAACCCCAGACTGGCTTCTCAGCTACTTATGGGGGGCAGTGGGTGGTAGAGAGGTTATCGGTATAAACTTGGCTGTGAGGGTCATTATTTTAAAATAGTTCTTTGGAGACAAGTGATGACACAAAGCTTCTTCGTAATTGTTGCTCCCATCGAATGAAGTACAGGTACCACAAATCACACAGCTTCTGCAGCCTGTGTTTGCTGCAGCAAAAAGCCCGCCTCTACTTCAAATGCTCAGAAAAAGCCACACCATGTTCTTTGCTGTGTCCAGTTGAACTGCTGGCCTAGAAATGAATTTGTCTACCTCTTCTGCAAGCTGCTTTGTCCAGCCATGAGCTTGTTTTGTTGGCTTATAAAATTCAACAGCTGGTAAGGAATGGGGGTTGTGGATGGGAAAGTCTCTTATGATTTTGTTGGGTTTTTTTAAACTTTCACAGCAGCGTGGGGGAAAATATTCATGACAAGTACTACTGTTTTGTGAATTTGTCTATCCATTTGTTTATGTGCATGATTAGAAAAAGAACTGGGGTGGGGAGGGAGGATAGGAGGGCTAATGGGAGAACAGGAGAGAGAAAGTGTGAGAGAAAAGCCAGAAAAACACAACAGGTATACTTTTAGTCTTACCACTACTGACAAATTCTACCCTATGAGTTAGGACAAAAGTCAATGGAATACAAAATCGCACTTTTAATAACTGTAAAGAAGAAAGTTATTATCCCATCAAAGGGTTAAAGGGTTCAGCTTCAGTTAATAGAGACGCTGGCATTTTCCAAGCTCCTGGAAGAGATACTCTGATTGGGCCAGCTGGAGCAAGCTTCCCCTTTTGAAGCCAATCATCTGTGACCCAGGTGAGTCACATCGTACAAAATGGCTTGCAGGGGTCCACTATTCTTGATAAGGGCACAATGATAGGATCATGGGATGCTGGAGCTATACCTCAAAAAATATCCACTACACAATCTCAAGAGGCGTTGCCAAGACTACATGTATGTTAACAGCCAAGCATTGTGTTCAAGATGAAAGCAAAGCAATAGTCTGTTTCCTTCCTTTCCCGAAGCATAACTCTGTTTCCTGAGAGCACAGATTGAGGTATCCATCCAGTTACGCTTGGCTCTGCTGATGTCTCTGCCAGAGAGATGGTAAATTGATAAATGTTTCCAATCATCTGAAGAACCTGTTCCCTAAAGGAAGCAATTAACAGTCACAGGTATCTTTCATTTATCTTTTTGTTGCAGGAAAAATCTCAGTCTTGATAATACACTAGGTCCACATAGAGTCAAAGCACAACCTCACAGGTTACTTCGTTAATCCTCACAATAGTCCGGCAGAAAGATAGACATTATTATCTTCATTTTGCAAACCTGTTCATTGGAGCTCAGAGCGGTTAAATAACTTGTTCAAGGTGGCCTGGGTTATGGATGCAATTTAAATGAAATCATCTAATCCCTAGCTCAATGTCATCTTCGTTGTACTAGTCAAGGTCCTTTATTTCAGCAGAATTCAGTGCCTGAAGCAGGAGTTGGAAAGGTTCGTTCATTCTATGACTGTCAGGCACAGACTAGGCATGAACTTTGCCCTCAGGTACCTTACAGAGTCAACAATGGAGCTAGTCATTGAACAAATAATTATAGGGCTTTTAAAATTACTTTAATCCTAAATGTATGTAGAAACTGTACAGAATACTTAGAAATAGTACAGAGAAAAAGGTGACTTAGAAAGGTTCCTACCCCTTGACCAAGAATTGTACTTAAAAAACCTTAACAGGATTTTGTGTATAAAAACAACAAACCAGATGCAGTGGCTCATGCCGATAATCCCAGCACTTTGGGAGGCCGAGGCAGGTGGATCATGAGGTCAGGAGTTTGAGTCCAGCCTGACCAACATGGTGAAACCTTTGTGATTAGCTTATTTCACTCAACATCATATTTGGGAGATTCATCCACATTATTTTGAAACAGGATCTCATTCTATCACTCAGGCTGAAGTACAGTGGCGTGATCACAGCTCATTGCAACCTCCACCTCCTTGGCTCAAGTGATCCTCCTGCCTCAGCCTCCTGAGTAACTGGGACTACAGACGTGTGCCACCACACCCAGCTAATTTTAAAAATTTGTTTATAGAGACAGGATCTCTCTATGTTGCCGGGGTGGTCTCAAATTCCTGGGCTCTAGCAATTCTCCTGCCTTAGCCTCCCAAAGTGCTGGAATTTACAGGCAAGAGCCACCACACCCAGATCATTCCCATTTTTTATGTAGCTATAATTTATTCATTTCCATTGCAAGAGATAATTTTATTGTATACTATATGTAATGCATTTATCCATTCTGTGGTTGATGGATATTTATAGCATTTCATCTTCAGGATTATCATGAATGATACTGCTTTGAAATTGTTGTATTTAATAGCATGCGTTTATTTATGTTAGCTATATATCTAGGAGAGAAATTTCTGGAACATAGTGTATATGAATCTTCAGCTTCAGTAAAAACTACCAAACTATTTTCCAAAGTGACTATAACCAGTTTATATTGTAGCCAGCAGTGTGTAACAGTTCCAGTTACCCAAGATTCTCCTCGATGCTTGATTTTAATGTTAGCCATTCTGGTGGGTGTGTACAGTTACCTCACTGTGTTTTTAACATTCATTTCCCTGCAGGGTAATGAAATTGAACCGTTTCATAAGTTTATTGGCCGTCTGTATACCCTTTTGAAGTGCATCTTCAGATCATGTTCATTTTTCAACTAGTCTAGCAGGCTTTTTTCTTTATTTCAATAAAGTTTACATACTCTTCTTTTGGTATAAAGTTATGATGGGAATGCATTGGGAGAATGATCCACCTTTCACCATTCTCTGGGGGAGTTTGTGGAAGAGTAGCACTTTTTTCTTAAATTTTGTGGTATAATTTGCTAGAGAAGCCATGTTGGCCCAGAGCTTCCTTAGAATGAAGATTTTTAATTATGGATCAATGTCTTCGCTAAGAACATTCAGGTTGTCTATTTTTGCTTGTGTTATTTTGGGTAAGCTGCTTTATCAAGAGGTTTTTTTTTTTTTTTTAATCTAAACAATGAAATTTACTAGAGCTTGTTTCAGTTTGCTAGGGCTACTGTAACAAAATACCACGGACTAGGTGGCTTAAACAACAGAAATTTTCTCTGAGTGTGTGGTTTGCCTTTTCAGGTTCTGGAGGCTGGAAGTCCAAGATCAAGGTGTTGGCAGGTTTGATTTCTCCTGAGGTCTCTCTCTCTCTCTCTTTGGTTTTCAGAGGGCTGCCTTCTTTTTCTTTCTTTCTTTTTTTTTTTTTTTTTTCTGAGACCGAGTCTTGCTTTATTGCCCAGGCTGAAGTGCAGTGCAGTGATGCAATCTCAGCTCACTGCAGCCTCCACCTCCTGGGTTCAAGTGATTCTCCTGCCTCAGCCTCTCAAGTAGCTGGTATTACAGGCACCTGCCACCATACTTGGCTAATTTTTTCATTTTTAATAGAGACAGGGTTTCACCATGTTGGCCAGGCTGGTCTTGAACTCTTGGCCTCAAATGATCTGCCTGCCTCAGCCTCCCAAAGTGCTGGGATTACAGGTGTTAACCACCACACCCAGCCAAGCTCCCTTCTTATTATGTCTTCATACGGCCTATTCTCTGTGCATACATTCTTAGTTGCTCTTTCTCCTCTCATAAAGACACCAGTCATATTGGATTAGTGCTCCATACCTATAACCTCATTTAGCCTTAATTGCCTCTTAAAAGGTCCTATTTCCAAATACAGTCACATTGGAGGTTAGGACCTCACCACACAAATTTGGGGGTGGGGAATACAACTCACTTTATAACAGCATTAATAAAATCCTCTTATCTTTTTTATGTCTGTAGGATTAGTACTGATATCTTCCTTTTCATTTCAGGTAATCATTTGTGCCTACTTTGTTTTCTTTCAAAATCATTTCAACATGTTTTTAATATCTGAAAACTATGGTGGTGTCTTCATTTTTATTTTAGACATTAGTCTTTCATTAATTCTTTCATTATTAAAAAATTAATTTATGAGAAGTTGATCAATTATTTTAGTATTTTCAAAAGGCCAAATTTTAGCTTTGATGTTTGCTTTCTACTTCATTATTGTCTGTTGTAATATTTATTTCTTTTCTTCTGGCTACTTGAAGTCCACTTTGCTGTTACTTTCCTAACTTATTAGAGTGGATGCTTGGTGTATTAATCCATTTTCACACTGCTATAAAGAACTATCCAAGACTGGGTAAGTTGTAAACAAAAGAGGTTTAATTGATTCACATTCCATGTGGCTGAGGAGGCCTCAGGAAACTTACAATCATGGCTGAAGGGGAAGCAAGGCACATCTTACACAGTGGCAAGAAAGAGAAGGGGGAAGTGCTAGACACTTACCAAACAACCAGATCTCATGAGAATTCACTCACTATCATGAGAACAGCATGGGGGAAACCACCACCATGTTCCAATCACTTCCAACCAGGCCTGTTCCTCAACACTTACAAGTCAAGATGAGATGTGGGTGGGGACACAGAGCCAAACCATATCACTTGGCTAATTAATTTTCAAAACTTTTTTTCTTTTTCAATACATGTCCTTAGGGCATTTCCCCCAAGCACTGGTTTAATAAGAAGTTTCAACATCTAATATTTTTAATATCATTCAATTCAATTTTTTTTTAGTTTCCATTATAATTGACTCTGTGCCTCATGGTTTATTTAGAAGTGTATTTCTTAATATTTTTATTGATTTTTTTCTTTTTAAATCAATTTATTTAGGTATAAATTTATGTAATAAATTGTATACATTTATACATATTAATACAGTTTTGCAAGTCTTGAAAAACATAAACATTTGTGTAACCATGACCGCAATTAATATATTGAACATATTTTCACTCCAAAAAAAGTTCTCCAACTCTACCTTTAATCCCAGACAATCACTAAACTACTTTTTGTCACTACAAACTAGTTTTGTTTGCTATACAATTTTGTATAGATAGGATCATATATAATTTATTCTACTCTCCTTCATCACTGTAATGTTTTTGAGATTAGCCATGACGTTGCATGTTTCAGTGATTTTTGCTTTTTATTGCTGAAGAACTGTTCCATTGAATGAATATATCACAAATTTGTTCATCCATTCACTGATGAACATCTGAATTGTCTCCAGTTTTTTGTTATTACAAATAAAAGTAGGATAAATATTTATATGTAATTCTTTTGTAAACGTTTTCATTTCTCTTATGTACAACATAGTGATGAAATTTCTGAATCATACAGTAAATGTATAAACTCTATAAGAAATTGCCCAATTTTTTTCTAAAGTGGTTCTACAACTGTAGAAGCACTTTGCAGTTTTACAATTCTTAACAACAATAAATGAGGTTCTAGTTTTTCTTTTTTTTCTTTCTTTCTTT